>NC_048582.1:38150742-38345742 GCF_013265735.2 Oncorhynchus mykiss | reverse complement strand
CCCAGTAAAGATGATTAAGGCAAGGCCATACACCACAGGGAAACTCCATCACTTGGACTCTGGCTGAGCTCTCAAGTGACGGCCGATAAACAGAGCACGGCCTCGCTCTCCCATTCCACACCAAGGTACTGTACCATCCTGTGTAGCTCAGTTTCCCCCCTGCAACCCATAACCTGTTTTGAATACTGCAGCTGGTGATTGGACTGCAGGCCACATACATTTGAGGTTGCCCAATTGAAATCGTCATACATAATAGCCACCTCCTCTTGGACATGCGTGTCATAAATTCTGATCCAGGTATAATGAGCTACGGGTAACACACGGCAGGGTTTTCACGCTGTCATAAAAAGGGCACATCGTGTTAATTAGCTGGAGACACCGTGCTTAGGTCAGACACTAACAAACAGACACGCCCACAAACTGCCAATGACCTGCTTCCACTCAGGAGTCATGACAGTGTTCGTGCCAACACAGACACGCTCATTAACGCTCTTGAAGACGGTCTAACCCTCGGTTCTAACCCCCTGTTCCGACTCCTCCTCTCACGGTCGCATGTGATTCTTGAGGATCGGTGCCTTTACACACACACAGCTTCAGGGACAGAAAGGTAGTGCTATCACCATTGACGAGAATGGCTACAAAAATCAAGGCCCTACTGTACATTGCTATGACACACGAGCCCCCTGGGGGCTCAGAATAGATTGCATTTAAAGGGGCCTTTGAAGCAGCAGGGTATAGGGAGGGGCGGTGGGAGAGAGAGGGATGGATAGAGAGAGAGGGATGGATAGAGAGAGGGAGAAGGAAAATGGAGGATAGGCAGGGAGAGAGAGGGATGGATAGAGAGAGAGGGAGAAGGAAAATGGAGGATAGGCAGGGAGAGAGACGAGGACAGATTCAGATAGCTGATGGGGAGACGGAACGAGACGGACAGAATACACCAAATCCATTAAAAAAAGGGGAGAGAGGATTGGATAGGAACTGTTTGGAATCCCCCATGGGGCTAGATGCAGCAATATACTGTTGATGAATGCACATCTGAAATCCCTACTTATTCAGATGAGGGTAGGCCAGACACACACACACACACACACACACACACAGAGAATGAAAGCTAGAGAAAGAGCCAGGACTTGATCGTTTACCTGGCTAAAACGCTTGTAAACGGAGACCGGGCTCTAAGCACCTGCGTGCGTCTTGCTTTCCCCCGTAACTCAGCACCGTGCATCAAAATGAGACACGCAGGCCCAAAGAAAACAGAATATCATACCATCACAGCATACATAGTATACTGGCGGCTGGGTGCTACACATCGGCAGCCACAAAGGGGGTTTCCTGCTTTCAATGTACAGCACTTTGAGCAAGAAAGGTGCTAGGTCAATTAACTACCAATTGAGGGTTATTGTCGGTAACAGTGAAAGGGTCACCAGCAACTGTGGGGTCAAATACCTACAATATAGTAGGCATAGAAATAGATTTACTAGAACCGACATTACCATTCAAGTTAATGTAATTCTATTCCTTTGACAGTAGGTCCTTTATTGAACATCTTATTGTGATGGAGCTCAAATGAGGCCATTGAATCCCTCCACACAAACACACACACACACACAATTCTGTGAGCCGTATGATCTCATAAACCAATACATCATTGCAAAATAACAAGCTGTCAGGAACCTTGCTATTTGAGGCAACACACACACAGTCAAAAGTAACAGGGGAAAGAGTGGGTGGTGTGAGGAGAGAATGGGTGATGGAGAAGGAAAAGGGGGAGAGATGCAGAGATGGTCTGTGCTGTGCTGATTAGGCTCTGGGGACAGACCCAGGAAGGATGAGAAGACGCAGAGTGCCTTCTGCAGGGCTGATAATGACCAGGACACACAACAAACACACACAGCGAGAGGGACACAAAAGCACACATTCTCTCTCTCACAAAGATGACACTAGTACACAAGACTTAAAAGGGCAACACATATTCTTAAATATGCTCTCCCCCCCTGATCCTGGACCAAACCCCAAATACATGTAGACTACATTTCCACGAGTGAGAGTGAGTGAGTGAGTGAGTGAGTGAAAGAGAAAAAAATGCCCGACCTGAGGGAACTGCTTTGTGGGGACCTGGGGTGGAGATAGAGGACTGTCTGTTGCAGAGTCCAGTCCCTCTCTGGAGCTTTCCCAGTCTCCTTGGGTGGTGCCCCCTGCCTCTGGGGAGGTTAGTGGGAGGTCGCTGGCATAGCCTGAGGACAGAGGGTCCTGTAACGAGGGTCCCTCGACTTTCGTGGTTTCCTGGGTCCCCGTAAGGTTGGTAGTCATACTGGGACCTGAGGTGTCCATATTGTCTCTCCTTTGGGTCAGGCCCACCCTGCCTACCTGGGTGGCGCTCCCAGTCGCTGGGGAGGTGAGTAGCAGATCGCTGGCATAGCCAAAGGCAAAAGGGTTCTGAATTAATAGCCCCTCTTGGACCTGGGCTGGTTTATCCAGACTAAGTTCCTTGACTTCTGTAGTTTCTTGGGTCCCCATCAGGAAAGCGGTCCTGGCATCCATTTTGGCTCTCCTGCTGTCCTCCTCAGAGAGTTGTACTTTGTTTCCAGTCACTGTGCCTTCCTTGACTTTTGTCTTATTGAGACAGGAGGCGGCAATTTCGGCTCTCATGATGTCCTCCTCAGAAAGCTGTACTTTGAGGATGTTCCCAGTCACTGGGGATGCGGCTGGAGGTTCGGCACGCACCTCTACTTCCACCTCGTTGTCATGGTAACTGTCCCCTCTCCAAACTGGGGACCCAAAGTCACTGGGGTAGACTGTCCTTACAACACACAGCAAGCCCCCCACCTCACGAATGTGGACCACCCCTTTGCGCTCCTTTTCCGGAGGGGTGTTAAAAGCAGCCCCCGGCGTCCCCGCTACCCAGCCCCCGCCTTCATCTGCCACCTCTTTCTCCTCCTGTTCTCGTTTCTTTTCTCTTTCCCTCTCTTTCTTGGGTCTTCGTATGCAAGGCCTCTCCAGGACCCCTTGTTCTCTCTCCCTGACTTTGCAGACCTGACCCCCGCCAGGGGTGGTGTGCACCTGGGACGGGACAGCTGGGTCAGGGTTGTCAGGGTTGTCTGGGGTGGGGTTCCCACTGGGTTGCCCTTGGCTGCTTGAGGCATCTGTGGTACTGCTCGTCCCCCCTTCCTCACTCCCAGCTCCGGGGTAGGACAGCCTTCTCCACACTGGGCTTGGCTCAGGGGACACATCCAGCACTCTGCTACCACCCAACCCCCCCATGCTGTCACTCGTGGAGTCAGCACAGAGAGCACTGGGCAGCGGTAGTCTGGATTGAGTTTGAGCCTGAGGCACGGTTAAATTGGCGATTTTGGCGCCGACGTCACTCATAGTTTTGAACGACGCGGTGGTTGCCTCCGTGACGGTACCTTTGTCCTCTTCCTCCTCATCCTCTTCCTCTGGTATGTTGCTTATCCTTATGCTTTCCACTTCCGAGCCGACTGACGACCCTCCTTTCTGGTGCTTCTTCCCTTTGCGTCTCCGCCGGAAGCGGAGGCGTCGTTTGGGGTTGGGGGACAGTGGGGGGAAGCCGTGTCCTCCCTCCCTAGGAGGCCTCACACAACCCATGGAGCTTCCCATCTCAAATAGACAGTGAATGAAGGAGGGAAGGGAAGAGGCGGCAAAATAAGAAAGCAAAACAGAAGTGCTCTGGTGGACAGGCTGATGAGAGTAGCAGAGAGTGACAGACGAATCTGATACCAAGGTGACACCTGCTCTCGGTGTGACGTGTAGCGAAAGCCGGTTTAGATCTGGCTGCTTGCCAGGAGCATAGAAAAAATGACAGAATGATAGAGCGAGGATGTGGGCTCTCGTCACCTTCTCACCTTCGGGTTCAGTCCACTCGGCCGAGGTGCTTGCTGCAGGCTTGCGTGTCACAGCTCTCGTCTCTCCGTAGGCGCTCCTCTCCCAGTCTTCCCTCCCCCCTCTTCTCTCTGCAGCTGTTGCCTCACCTCACACAGGCTCAGGAAACACCGCGATCAGCCGTAGCTGCTCTGGCTCGCTCTCCGAGGCCCCCACCTCTATGGGCAGGTCACGGACATCCCAGCACTCACTTCAAGGACAACCGAGGCAGAAACATGTCAGTAGACTCAGCACAGCATAAGAGAAAATCGATTTGGCTCAGGCTTTGGTAGTTCATTCATCCAAGGTTTGGCAGGTGAGAACGTAAGTCAACGTGGCTCATACATACTACATGTTGAATGAGGCTAGGAGACGGTGAGTCAGAGCAGTGCAGATGTGTCCATTTTCAGCCAATCAGTCGTTTAACACACACAATGTCGGACTGTGTTCGAGTAGTCCGTGGGGTCTCCTGCGTTGCCTGCGATGGAATCAGTGCTCGTCTCATCTCATAGCTGCAATTTCTTAGAGTGTGTGGTGCGAGGGAGCTGCAGTGCAGACACACGCTCACACAAGCAGTGTGTCCGGCTCAGTGCACATCATACCAGTCGCTCGGCAACAAAAATAAAAATAAAAACAACTCCGGTCATCTGCAACCCTGCACACACGCGCAGTTTGTTGGCAATTTGTTTTCCCTGTTGTTCCGGTGGTACTGTAATCCAAGTACTTTATCCAGGCTCGCCTCCAAGTACTCAGAATCATATATTATTAATACCTCGCCGCTCCTACGATAATTATATTGCTGTCAGCTCCTTAATGGTCAACAACACTCATAGTAGTAGCCGTGATAGCATTAGCCCTGTAGCAGCTGGTGGTGTCCCATTCTGCTGCGGCAACATGCTACTATCCACTATCCAGATTGGAGGTGGGCGATAGCGGACAGTCAGCCAACACACCGGCAGCGTGTTCAAAACCTCAAATCAGAGCCTTGACGACGGCGGCAGCTCAGACTCCTCGCCATCTCCCACGGTCCCCCCCTCCCCCCTGTTCATGGAGTCGCTGTGTCATGTGACGCTTGATTAACTTCAGTTCACACGGTTGTTAACCACAGAGATCGCTTTGTCGTCTTAGTACGAAGGAAAACCTCCTGGGGGTGGGAGGGGGGAGGTTAGATGAGCGTTGAGTCAACGTTACGGTGCTGACTTGGAAGACTCCAGGTGATGGGGGTGACCATGGGACCAGGAAGAGAGGCGATGAGCTACTGAACTGTAGGCGTTACTGCCTTCGACAATCCTTCTTCGACAATCCTTCAAATGACTGCAATCACAGAAAAGCCGGACAATTCTTGACAGTGGTCCCTGTAGTTTAGTCTCTGGTGCTGTACCAGGTTAAAATCCAGAGCACGTCGCGTTAGGGAGTAGAGATCATCCCCTTTAGCTTTCCAGACGTCACGTGGCCTCCCCCCTGGATAGCAGCCTTCCCCTTATGCTCCCTCCCACAAAGGATTGCTTGGAGAGCGTGCTCGTGGCTGGTGCTATCCAATCACTAACCCCTCAGTCCGTCTCCATCCTTGTCACCGTCTCTCAGCCAGGCAGGCTTTTTCCGTCATCCCTGCTGCAGCCGTCGTCGCGACACTGCTCCAGTATATAAAGCATCCACACTCATCCAGGTCTGTATGTGTTCCCAGTAGGAGTCCACAGGCGTGCACGCAAAGAGGGTCTGGTTGCAGACAACCAAGCAGATAGACAGGCGGTTGGGTTAAACATGCACTTCCCTCTCCACTCGTCTCCTCTGGTCTGGTTGATCGAATTACCAGTGGTGGCTGGGCTGGGCTAAGCTACAGGAAGCTAGTTTAGACTTTGTGAGGGTAGGTCCAGTGTCCCCCAGCTATAGCTGTCCCCCTGACGCGGCCAGTAAACGAGCAGCTGACTGGGTAAGGCAAAAGGCAGAGGATAAGTCCGGTAGTCTGGAGCTCCTTGGCTGGTTACAGAGAGAGATGGAGGAGGAGAGGGGGGATTCGGATGAAGGGAGAACAAGGTCCCCGTCAGACAGGCATGGTCGGATTGATCCAATTTATACGGTGCTCCCAGGAGAGAAGGGAAATGTGTGTGCGTGTGCAGCTGAGGAGAGAGCAAGAGCACGTCTGTGTGTGCCGACAGGGCTTGGCGATCCTCTGATCAGCTGTGGGTGTGTGTATGAATCCTCTGTGTGCGCATTTGAGTCGAGGCCTGTAGGTCCAAGGAAAGCCAGGAGACACAGTAACAGCAGGCAGCCTGTATTCCTCTCCTTCTCTCTCTCGCTGGCTTCTCTCGTTTGTTCTCTCCCTGGCTCGCAGGCAACGACAGAGGGAAACGCTTTATCTTCAGGCTGCTTGCAGCTTCACTGCTCTAGCCCTCTCCTGCTCTCTTTCCCTCCCTCCCTTCTCATCCTATCCGCTTCCTCGTCGCTCCCTCCCTCCCTCCCTCTCTGTGGCACACTCTGTGAGCTCAGAGCGCTTGTTATGACACTCGACACTTAGAGCACGAACAATATGTTTTTTTTACGGGGTCTGATACGGATTCCGATTTTTGGGGGGTACAAAGCTCACCGATACGATATATCTGCCAATGGAGTGTTTCATAGCAGGGAAATTGAAAAGTGAAATTTCTCCACACAGTTGTAAGAAATTGTCATCCAAAAGAGCAATTGTCCAAGAAATAGGCTTCAGGTGTTCATTTGTTAAATTGTGACAATGACATTTTGATAATGGCCTCAAATGTTCAGATCAGCATGAGATTTCCTTTTTTTCATCCTATTTATTGAATATCAGTGAAATTTGGTCTGATAGATTTTTTTTTTAAAATCGGTAAAAATGCCAGGTGAACCGATTTTATCAGTTGCGCGCACACACACACACACACACACACACACACACACACACACACACACACACACACACACACACACACCTCAAAAGCTTCCCCAGTTGGCAAGCTACTACAGAGGAAGATCTGAATTGTTGCTTCTCTGCAATACTGAGATCACCTCAATCTGATTCTCTGCCTCTCCTACATACCTCTCCCCATCTATCCCTCCCCTGGTGAAATAGAGGACAAAAAGGAGGGGAAGGAGGATATATATCAGGGGTAAGGAGGGAATGTTAAGTATTAAAGCACGTGAGGGGGTGGGGATGAAGGAGTTTATCAAAAATATCAAGAGGAATGAGAGATTTAAAAAAACAGGCTGTAATGGCAGACACAGAGAGAAACAGAGAGACACACAGAGAGACACAGAAATGCAAAAGAGCCTTTGCACCAGTTCAGGATCCACCACTTTCACTGATGAGCCTTTTCAAACACACAGGCTTCAAGACGTGACAACCTCGTCTCCCACATAAACACAACCCTGATGCAGTACGGTCACGTGGTTGGTTATAGCCTTTACACTGTACTCTCACACACCTTAAGACACTCAATATCTCACTGTGTGTGTGGGTGTTGGACTGTACGAGCACACACAAACAAAACACACATCTCACAAGCCCACATCAAGAAACCCCCACCCACATCAAGAAACCCCCACCCCCACACACACACCCGCACACACAAGGCTTTGCATAGCAGCTTAGAGCTCTACCCACAGACCAAAAACAAATACCAACATAAACATAAACAATGCAGACTATTCTCCAGTGATGACAGATGGGCTACATGAATCCAATTCACAGTGGAAACCAGTAATAAGGTCCCCGAGGCCTTCCCCATGGATATGATAGAACGGGCTGGAAACCAACTAACTACCTGAACTCAGGCACTCCCCCTGAGGGATCCTACACTGTACTGGACCAGCTCCATTAGGGATAATCATCAAGTCTAGCGCCAATGAGATTATTTTACCAGATAATTATCTCTGTCACAACATATTTGGCATTCAGAGAGAATATAGGTTGCGTAGAAGAGCAGATTTGAGGTCAGTTTTGATGTTTCACCTCTAAATGACGGCGGTTAGGAGATATATAGGGTAAGCTGGTCCTAGATTTGTGCTTTGGTAGCACTTTCTAATTTGAGCTTTCGCATAAGCAGGTCAGAGCTGGGTCTTGATGTATTTTGTATTAAAAAGATTCTTCAGGGGAGGAATTACAGAAGCACAAATTAAAGAGCCAGGCCAGAGTGGATAAGCCAATCGCACGCAGCCACAGTTTAGGAAGAGTCAGGGCCTGTGAGAGGCTGTGTAGTAGGCTGAGAGCATTGTTAGTGTGCCAGGTCATCTATGATGCTGGGATAAATGGGGACCCCTAGTGGTGAAAGTGAGGCACTGCAGCCAGACTTGCACCACTGTTGCATCAGGGTAGATGTAAGCCTACTGAATTCACATAGTACTCAGTGGCATGGATGCCAAGCAAAGCCTGGCTTCCCAAAATATTTGACCAATACAATTGGCAAAATAATTTCTCTGTGTTTTCATAATTTTCCATAAATTCGCAAGTGGCTGAATCTCACGGGAGAAATGGTCCGAGCGAGGGAACCAGCGCCCCTCTGTCTCAGTATGTGTAGCCCATGTATCTGATGCTGTCTGGACAAAAAGAGTATAACATGTTGCCGCCGTAGAATTTGATTGATTGATTGATTCCAGCAAGAATTTGGCCTCCGTTGATAAAAAATAAAAAAAAGAGAGAGAAGATAATTAGCCAATCAGCATTGAGCCAAGCTCAACTTTGGGTTGTCCTGGTACAGCATGCGAGGAACTTAGGCTAGCAGTAATATTTTTAGCTTGGTACCCTATGACAAGAAAAACTAGAAGTTTACTGTATGACAGAGCCATAGACCGTTTTGCCAACATAAAAGAGAGGATGGCATTGGCGTTTAACTTGTCTACAAGTAGGGTGAGTCAACATTTGTTGTTTTACTAGCGCACACACACACACACACAAATCAGTACCATGGACAGACACATGATATTTAGCGACATTGATTGTACTAAACAGTTTTTGGTATCTTTACGTTTGTTTTCAGTGTATTAAACTAAGCATATGTAGCCCTGTTGATTTGATGATGTTTAAATGGTGCTGGAAGAGCGGAGGCAGTGCTCCTGTTGTCTTTGTGCTGACTTGCGGTAACGCCGTGGTTCTGAATCAGTAGTCGTTTCGTAAACTCTAGAAAACATGAACTTGCTTACGTGCAATATTTGATTTGTGGACAGATGTTGCCCTCTGGCTTTGTGAGGAAACAAAACGTAGGTGTACAGGAGTTGAATTTATTCCGCCACTGTGTGTGATATTTCTGTTGTCATGGCCATACTGTATACAGTGGGGTATGAACGAATGGGTAATTGAGCAAACCACACAATTATCACAGCATTGGTTGTCATGTGACATTTTTTACTGGCTTTCTCACTGATTTTACCCACGCACCGCTATAAAACCCTCTTAGGCATCCCCCCCCATCTGCGATATCCACCCGTTCTGCCAGTCACATTCTATTAAAAGGTCCCCAGAGCGCACACGTCCCTGGGTCGCTCCTCTTTTCAGTTCGCTGCAGCTAGCGGCTGGAACGAGCTGCAACAAACACTCAAACTGGACAGTTTAATCTCCATCTCTTCATTCAAAGACACAATCATGGACACTGACAGTTGTGGCTGCTTTGCGTGATGTATTGTTGTCTCTACCTTCTTGCCCTTTGTACCATGTTTTGTGCTGCTACCATGTTGTGTTGCTGCCATGTTGTGTTGCTACCATGTTGTGTTGCTGCCATGTTGTGCTGCTACCATGTTGTGCTGCTGCCATGTTGTGTTGCTGCCATGTTGTGTTGCTGCCATGTTGTGTTGCTACCATGTTGTGTTGCTGCCATGTTGTGCTGCTGCCATGTTGTGCTGCTGCCATGTTGTGCTGCTACCATGTTGTGCTGCTGCCATGTTGTGTTGCTGCCATGTTGTGCTGCTGCCATGTTGTGCTGCTGCCATGTTGTGTTGCTGCCATGTTGTGATGTCATGTGTTGCTGCCTTGCTATGTTGTCTTAAGTCGCTCTTTAAATAGCGTTGTGTTGTCTCTCTTGTCGTGATGTGTGTTTTGGATCTATATTTTTAATCCCAGCTCCCGTCCCCGCAGGAGGCCTTTTGCCTTTTAGAAGGCAGTCGTTGTAAATAAGAATTTGTTAACTGACTTGCCTAGTTAAATTTAAAAAATATATATACAAAAAAATACTGACGCGCTATTCATTTTCAACGCTATACAATTTCTGAAACACAGAAATGTCATTTACATAAGTATTCACACCAGAGTCAATACTTTGTAGAAGCACTTTTGGCTGTGATTACAGATTTGCGTTGTCTTGGGTATGTCTGTATCAGCTTTGCACATCTGGATTTGGGGATTTTCTCACATTCTTCCTTGCAGATTTTTTCAAGCTCTGTTAAGTTAGATGGGGAGGGGCGGTGAACAGCAATCTTCAAGTCTTTCCACAGATTTCCAATGGGATTCAAGTCTGGGCTTTGGCTGGGCCACTCAAGGTCTTTCACATTCTTGTTCTGAAGCATTCCAGCATTGATTTGGATGTATGCTTGGAGTCATTGTCCTGTTGGAACGCATATCTTCACCACAATCTAAGGTCGTTTGCTCTCTGAAGCAGGTTCTCATAAAGGATTTGCCTGCATTTGGCGTCATTCATCGTTCCCTCCATCTTCCTGCCACTGAAAACCATCTCCATAGCATGAATTCTGCCACCACCATGCTCCACGGTAGAGATGGTGTTAGACGGGTGATGAGCTGTGCCTGGTTTTCTCCAGACATAGCGCTTTGCATTCAGGCCAAAGAGTTCAATTTTTGTCTCATCGGATAGCCAGTTCTAGCCAGTTCTAGGCAGTTCTAGGTAGTTCCATATTTTTTCCACTTGCCAATGAAGGAAACTTTCAACACTCTAGAAATAGTTTTATACCCTTTCCCTAGACATATGCCTCATCACAATTCTATCTCAGAAATCTACAGACAGTTCCTTTGACTTCATGGTATAGTTCATTGCTCTGACATGCACTGTCAACTGTGGGACCTTATATAGACAGGTGTGTTTCTTTCTAAATCATGTCCAAACAGAGTTGGCCACAGGTGGACTACAATTAAGTGGTGGTGACAACTCAAGGATGAACAAAAAGACATTGGATGCATCGGAGCTCAATTTGGAATGTCATAGCAAAGGGGTGTGAATACTTATGCAAATGAGACGTTCCTGGATTTACATTAGCAAAAATGTCTAAAAATATTGGGCTATTGTGAAAATATATTTAATCCGTTTTGAATTCAGGCTGTAACACAACAACATGTGAAATAAGTTGAGGGTATGAACACTTTCTGAAGGCAATGCAATTACCAAGTAGAGACACCTGGCAGATATGTCTGCCTTGGGGGCAGGAGCAGGGCCGAGGATCTCTACAACTGGGTTGAAGTGGCCGGTGTTGACTGCTGAGATAGCAACTCGTCGAGCCTGCAGTCAGAGAGAACGTTTCTGCTGACATGACACGTCTTTGGAAATATGAAGAACTGGTCTTAACTAGGCATGACAGAGTGTGGAGTCATAGGCCTGTGGTTCTACCCCTGACAACATAGTGTATAGTCCAATGACAAATTCTCCTTTGGCCTGAAAACATAGATTCCTCCAATCACACGTTATTTTACTGGCAGTAATCGAACCTTAGGGGGACAGCTTCCTGGAATGACCTCACACCCCACTTCCGGGCCATGCAGTGCTTTCTAACCAAACATCTGATTTTAACTACTAACACCAAACCCTACATCCATTCCCATAATCATTACAATAAATGAACATGTGCTTTCTAACATGGCATGTTGTGACTACCAATTAAAATGGCTGCTCCTTGCAAATCCCAGGTCATAATATGTGCTGTTCAGACTTTTTACATAGTTTATTTTGACATGTACTACCGCGGTCTACGTTGATGTACTCGTCTGAATATTTAGCTGTTTTTGTATTTTGTGTTATTGTAAATATATATATATATATATATATCATAATACAAATAAAAACATGTTCATATAGGATGGGTTACGCTGCCGTTACTGTTTATTATCGATCCTGTTGCCGGGTCACTTTATCCCTACATACAGTGCCTTCACATTTTATCGGTGTTACAAAGTGGGATTCAAATTGTCTTTTTTTTTGTGTCAACAATCTACACAAAATACTCTGAAGACAAAGTGGAAGAAAATGTTGAATACATTTTTTTTTTACAAATTATACAAGTGCATTAACTAAAAGTTGTTAGATGTATTCAGCTCCCTGAGTCAATACAGAAACACCTTTAGAAACGATTAAAGCTGCGAGTCTTCTGGGGTAAGTCTCCAAGAGCTGTGTACATCTGGACTGTGCAATATTTGCCCATTATAAGCAACTCCAGAAAATATTTGGGGCTTGTGTTGTAGGTTACTGTCTTTCTTTAAGGTTAATTCCTCTCGTGGTCTCTGGTGTAACGCAAACTGAAGCAGGACTTTGCCTGTGCTTAGCTCCATCCCATTTCTTTTCATCCTGAAAAACTCCCCAGTATTTGTCGATGACAAACATGCCAGTACCATGATGCAGCCACCGCTATGCTTGAAAATAAAGAGGCAGTTACTCAGTGATTTGTTGGATTTGCTACAAAACATAAGGCTTTGCATTTAGGCCCAAAAGTGTCATTCCTTTTCAGTTTTTTGTTTATTTTCACTATTACTGTAGTACCTTGTTGCATAACAGATGCATGTTTTGAAATATTTTAATTCTGTAAATTTGTATTCTTCTTTTCACTCTGTCATTTAGGTCATTATTGTAGAGACACGAACATGTTGTTGATCCATCCTCAGTTTTCTACCATCACAGCCATTGACCTCTGTAGCCGTTTTAAAATCCCCAATGGCCTCATGGTGACATCCCTACGCAGTTTCCTTCCTGTCCTACTGCTCAGTTCAGAAGGACGACTGCATCTTTGATGTTCTGGGTGGTTTAATACAATCACCCACAGCATAATTATTAACTTGACCATAACTAAAGAGATATATAATGTCTGATTTGTTATTTCTAACCATCTACCAATCACTGCCCTTCTTTATGAGGCCTTCAAAAGGCTCCCTGGTCTTTGTAGTTGAATCTGTGCTTGATTGAGGGACCTTACAGATGTTGTATGTATGAGGGACTGGGTGAAGGGTTTGTCATAAAACAATAATGTCAACCACTATTATTCACACAGGGTGAGTCCATATAACTTATTATGTGCCTTGTTAAGCCAAACTCATTTAGGCTTGCCTAAACAAAGAGGCTGAATACTTATGTACTAACTATATTTTATACTGTACAAAAATGTAAACGCAACATGTAAAGTGTCGGTCCAATATTTCATGAGCTGAAATAAAATATCCCAGGAATTTTCCATTTGCACAAAAAGCATATTTCACTCAACAACAAAAAAATTACATCCCTGTTAGTGAACATTTCTCCTTTGCCAAGATAATCCATCCACCTGACTGACAGGTGTGGCATATCAAGAAGCTGTATTAACAGCATGATTGTTACACAGGTGCACCTTGTGCTGGGGGAAATTAGGCCACCCTAAAATGTGCCGTTTTGTCACAAAACACAATGCATGCTGACTGCAGGAATGTCCACCAGCGATGTTGCCAGATAATTTAATGTTCATTTCTCTACCATAAGCCGCCTCCAACGTCCAACCGGCCTCAAAACCACAGACCACATGTAACCACACCAGCCCAGGACCTTCAGCCCAGCAAACACACCAGACATATCACCCCCTGAGCATGTTTGGGATGCTCTAGATCGACGTGTACGACAGCATGTTCCAGTTCCCGACAATATCCAGCAACTTCGCACAGCCATTGAAGAGGACTGGGACAACGTTCCATAAGCCACAATCAACCGCCTGATCAACTCTACATGAAGCAGATGTGTCGCACTGCAGGAGGCAAATGGTGGTCACACCAGATACTGACTGGTTTTCTGATCCACGCCCCTAACTTTTTTTCAAGGTATCTGTGACAAACAGATGCATATCTGTATTCCCAGCCATGAGACATTCATAGATTAGTGCATTTATTTAAATTGACTGATTTCATTTTATGAAGTGTATCTCAGTAAAATCTTTGAAAATGTTGTATGTTGTGTTTATATTTTTGTTCAGTGTAGTTATGAATTTTGTATTAATCTTGAAAAAAAAAATAGGATTTTTCTTCCACTTCCGAGTATTTAGTGTAGATTGTTGACATTTTTTTTTTTACATATACATCCATTTGAATCCCACTTTGTAACGTAATAAAATGTGAAGAAATCCAAGGGGTCTGAATACTTTTGCAAGGCACTTCACATATCTACCTCAATTATCTCTGTACTAAGTTATCATTTCTCATTGTGTATTTATTCCTCAAGTTACTATTTTTCAATTATTTCTCCCTGCATTGCTGGGAAGGGCCCTAAGTAAGCATTTCACCGTTAGTCTACTCCTGTTGTTGATGAAGCATGTGACAAATAAAATGATTTGATTGATCCTCAGCTGCAACCCGTAAACCCCACTGCTCTACGCTTCCATCTTCTCTCTCATGTCCTCCTCGTCTTTCTCTTTCAGTGCAACAGTAGTTTTCAGCCTCCAATCAGTCCATCAGTGCTGGGTCTCTACCTCTATCCCTCAGACTGCATCACCCTCCCTCCCTCTACTCTCCTTCCTCCGGGCTCACACCGTTCTGCTGAATCATGCTGATTGAAGTGGCTGCGTAGTCATGCAGCGTGTCTCCTTGGCAACCGGCTTGCCAGTGTCACCTTGAGGTTATTTAATCATAATCGCTCTGTTCTGCCCACAGCACATCCAGGTGGTCGTTCATGGGAAGTGTGATTGTAAACCTAATAATACATGTGGGTACCTGAACTGTCAAAATACAGGGCTTTGCCAAAATGGCGCTCTCATTTATTTTTCAAACTTTTATAGTGAAGTTCAACCCCCCCCCCCCCCCCCCCCCCCCCCCCCCCCCAACTAAACCTTTCCTTTTTTTGGGAGGATCTTTGATTTGTGTCAAGGATGCAGGAAGGGTAGGGTTCGCTTGACTGATTCATGTCCAAACATCGTTGTTTTACCCCTGGGTTCTTGAGGCCAGCTGTGTGTGTGCGCGCGCGTGTGTGTGCTCCTCTATGGTGCCAGTGTTTTAGAGCATGGCCTGACCTACTGCAATGCCCTGCCTGGTGGCTATTTTCCACCGCAGCACAAGGACATACCAAGGAAAACTATGTGACACACACAGCCACTCCACTCAAGCTTTTAAAACACTACTACTAGTGTCTTCACAGATACACACACAACCCTAGGAGGCTTCCCTAAAGCCATCACTGTCTCCACAACAAGCAGGTTGGAACAACATCTACAAACAAAGCAACAGCTCAAGTAAACTCCCACACTGACAAGACACATTATAAGACTCCTAAACCTAGTCTGCGCCTGGCACAGAACTAACTAGCTGCCGCACACACAGCCTCTGAGCCAACCCTGGTACTCCCAGCAACCCAATATGACAGCAGAGGACACGTCTGAGAGATCAACACACACACAGAGAGAGAGACACAGCCTCTGAGCCAACCCTGGTACTCCCAGCAACCCAATATGACAGCAGAGGACACGTCTGAGAGATCAACACACACACACAGAGAGAGACACAGCCTCTGAGCCAACCCTGGTACTCCCAGCAACCCAATATGACAGCAGAGGACACGTCTGAGAGATCAACACACACACACAGAGAGACACAGCCTCTGAGCCAACCCTGGTACTCCCAGCAACCCAATATGACAGCAGAGGACACGTCTGAGAGATCAACACACACACACAGAGAGACACAGCCTCTGAGCCAACCCTGGTACTCCCAGCAACCCAATATGACAGCAGAGGACACGTCTGAGAGATCAACACACACACACAGAGAGACACAGCCTCTGAGCCAACCCTGGTACTCCCAGCAACCCAATATGACAGCAGAGGACACGTCTGAGAGATCAACACACACACACTATAATACGTAGAAGAAACTAGTGTAAAGCCCAGTAGCCACCCCTCCCCCACAGGACTTCTACAAGTACTCAAGGTAATTAGATGGATGATTTTATCTGAACCGCTATCTTGACTTGCCATGAGGCCGGCGAGTCGTAAATCGATTTTCCTGCCAAGACAGATCCAATTTGAAACTGTCGCTTCAGTAAACATTTCACTGTAACGTCTACACCTGTTGTATTCGGCGCACGTGACAAATAACATTTCATTTGGAGGTGGTGTCGTTTTTTAAAAATGTATTTAACCAGGGAAAGACCCTTGAGATTAGAGACCTCTGTCGTGAGGTGGACCTGGCCAGAGGCCAGCAGGAAGTAGTCAGCGTGCCGTGAACACACACACAACATCAGAGCACAACGTATAGAGCAGGGTGGCCAACCTCGACATAGAGCTAGAAGACATAGAGCAGCACAGACCTGGAAGTGCAGGATGATGGTCCAGATGAGGCCCAGTGTCAGCTTGGGGTTGCCGTCTGTGATGTCATCGTTCCGGATGTTCACCAGTTTGACCTGGAACATGTAGAATGGGAGGATTAAACACCTGGCCTCGTGGTAACCTAATTAAAGCTTTGACATGGAATAGAAAGCTGTAAGGGGACTGGAGTTGGGTACCCATGTGCTCCACGTTATTAACCAGTCACCACATGACTTCCTGTTCTCTATTGTAACGTTAAATAATAAAGGGTGTGACTGGCCTCCATATTCCGACTGTCTTTCTCACATCAGTGCACATAAAGAGGCTACCGAGATGGAGCCCATGTTTAGTAAGAGCCGGTGTCTAAGACAGAGGTGCAGCATTGGTTAGAGATGCTTGAGGTGTGACTGTGGTCATCTGGTAGTCCCAGTCATGCAGCGCTGACACATTGGGACAAGAGAGAGAGCGAGAGAGTGAGAGAGAGAAAGCGAGGGAGCGAGAGAGAGAGAACGAGCGAGAGAGAGAGAGAAAGAGAGAGAGAGGGAGGAGAGAGAGAAAGAGGGAGGAGAGAGAGAAAGAGGGAGGAGAGAGAGAGAGAAAGGGGAGAGAGAGAGAGAAAGGGGGGAGAGAGAGAAAGGGGGGAGAGAGAGAAAGGGGGGAAAGGGAGGAGAGAGAGAAAAAGAGAGAAAGAGAGAAAGAGAGAAAGAGAGAGAAAGACCACCTCAATTATTTTATTTATGGATGTGCTTTGTATGTTTCTTTTGTGTTTGTTTTTTTAAATGGTCAAATAAACCTTTCTTTTTTTCCCCCAAAAGGCAGATGTGGTTGAATTTGGCTTAGTTCAGGTCAATATGTATTTCTGAGCATGAGTACCTGTTGAGATATTGAGTGGGTTGAGAGTGGCGTGTGTGTGTGTGTGTGTGTGTGTGTGTGTGTGTGTGTGTGTCAGTTGTACCTGTCTCTGTTTGAGAAAGTCCAGGGCAATTTGGACATTCTGGAGCCGGTGAAATCGCATGCGACCCTTTTCCCTGGGCTGAAAAACAGAAAAGAAAAGATCAAGGATTTTAAAAATGCTTTATGTAGATATTCTCACAGTCACAATTCTGACCAGTGATAGAGATACAAGTGGTGAGTGTCGTTCCCAATTCAAAGTGCAGTGAGCGGGGAAAACTATGCACAGGCCGCTGTAATGACATGGCATTATCCTAGAGGGCGCTGTCTTCAACTGTTGTCAAACACACGCCAACACCCATCCTCACAGCAGAGGAGGAAACAACCCGGGAAAAACATTCTGCAAACCAGAACATGTACATCTGCAAACCATGCTGGTTTAAACAGACTAATACTTCCTCAAAACACACACTTTATCACTGCCTGCTCTCTCGAACACACACAATCCTTGGCTGGCTGGCTGGCACACACACACACACACGACACACACACTTTATCACTCCCTGCTCTCTCGAACACACACAATCCTTGTCTGGCTGGCTGGCTGACTGGCTGGCTGGCTGGCTGGCTGGCTGGCACACATGACAATCATTGACAACACACACAGCAAAGCAGCTAGAAATGCAAGATGCAGGAGTGTGTGTGTCACACTGTGCTGGGCTGGGTTAGGTATACTGCAGTCAACAGTGGCAGTACTGAAGCAGCACTATAGCAGAGCTATAAGGAGCACTCAGGCCAAACCAACAACTCCATGCAGAGCAAGAGAGGTAAGGGAAGGGTCAGGGAGAAGATGCTGACCGTAGAAATGCTACTTAACCTTAAGATTTTGTCTGATTATCATTTCGTGACATGTGTGTAATGGTTGCACATACGTCAAGCAACGGTGACTGAGAATGTGTGTGGTTGAATGGGAAAACGTTGAGAAAAGTGTGTGTAAATGTGTGTCTTGGAATGCCTATCCATAACACCACACCACTCCACTCGCATGCAGTCTGAAAACACAGTCTATGGGGTGAGGATCAGCGTGAGGGTTGGGGGTCAAACATACTCCCTGAGCTCCGTCCTCCTCGTCCTCCCCCCCGAGTAAGATGAGCGGGGGGGCTCGGGACATACACACCCTCCTCAGCGAGGACACGCCCTTGAGCTGCTACCATCCGGAGGGGTGGGGGGATGAGGAGAGCGAGAGAAGGATGAAAGAATTGTGTAGAGGGATGAGGTGATGTTCCAAAGGAAAGAGAGGTAGAGGAGGAGGAAATGACAAGTGCAGCTGGGGCAATAGGAAAGCCAAATCAAAAAGTAACCCGCTAACAGGCCAGCTTTAAAAAAAATGCTTTTTTACATTATTATAATAATTGTAAAGTGCAATCTCACAGTAACACACTCTCTCTCCCCCTCCCCTCACAGTAACACACTCTCTCCCCCCCTCAACACACTCTGCAACCCTCAGTAACACACTCTGCAACCCTCAGTAACACACTCTGCAACCCTCAGTAACACACTCTCCCTGCTCCTCACAGAAACACTCTCCCCCCTCACAGAAACACTCTCTCCCCCCCTCACAGAAACACGCTCCCCCCCTCAAAGAAACACTCTCCCCCCCTCAAAGAAACACTCTCCCCCCACCTCACAGAAACACTCTCCCCCCTCAAAGAAACACCTCTCCCCCACCTCACGCACTCCCCCCCTCAAAGAAACGCACTCTACCCCCCCTCAAAGAAACGCACTCTCCCCCCCTCACAGTAACGCACTCTCTCCCCCCTCACAGTAACACACTCTCTCCCCCCTCACAGTAACGCACTCTCTCCCCCCTCACAGTAACGCACTCTCTCCCCCCTCACAGTAACGCACTCTCTCCCCCCTCACAGTAACGCACTCAGTGATTGAAATGTGAGGTGAATACGTCTCACAAACAGTAAAAGGAGTCAGTAGTTGGACCAGTCAGTCTTTTCATGTTAATACACCCGTCTGTCACTGAGTTACAATGAGTCATCATGTTAACACACCCGTCTGTCACTGAGTTACAATGAGTCATGTTAAAATCTGTTGTGACTAGGGGGCAGTATTTTCATTTTTGGAAGAAAAAAAACGTTCCCGTAGTACACGGGCTATTTTCTCAGGACAAGATGCTAGAATATGCATATAATTGACAGCTTAGGATAGAAAACACTCTAAAGTTTCCAAAACTGTAAAAATATCGTCTGTGAGTATAACAGAACTGATGTTGCAGGCGAAAGCCTGAGAAAAATCCAATCCGGAAGTGCCTCATGTTTTGAAAGCTCTGCGTTCCAATGCGTCCCTATTGAGCAGTGAATGGGCTATCAACCAGATTACTTTGTATACGTATTCCCCAAGGTGTCTACAGCATTGTGACGTAGTTTTACGCCTTTATGTTGAAGAATACCCGTAAGCGGCTACATTGCGCAAGTGGTCACCTGATGCTCCCAGAGAGATTCTCGCGTAAAATACAGAGGTAGCGATTACTTCAATCGGTCCTACTGAAAAACGAATTGTCCTGATGGATATATTATTGAATAGATATTAGAAAAACACCTTGAGGATTGATTATAAACTACGTTTGCCATGTTTCTGTCGATATTATGGAGCTAATTTGGAATATTTTTTGCGGTTTTCGTGACTGCAATTTCCGGGCGATTTCTCAGCCAAACGTGAAGAACAAACGGAGCTATTTCGCCTGCAAAAATAATATTTTTGGAAAAAAGGAACATTTGCTATCTAACTGGGAGTCTCCTGAGTGAAAACATCCAAAGTTCTTCAAAGGTAAATGATTTAATTTGATTGCTTTTCTGATTTCCGTGACTAAATTACCTGCTGCTAGCTGGTCAAAATGCTATGCTAGGCTATCGATAAACTTACACAAATGCTTGTCTAGCTTTGGCTGTAAAGCATATTTTGAAAATCTGAGATGACAGGGTGATTAACAAAAGGCTAAGCTGTGTCTCAATATATTTAAATTTGTGATGTTCAAGAATAGGAATATTTTCTAGGAATATTTATGTCCCTTGCATTATGCTAATTCATGTCAGGCGATGATTACGCTCCCTCATGCGGGATGGGGAGTCACTAGAGGGCAATGAGTCATGTTAATACACCCATCTGTCACTGAGTTACAATGAGTCATGTTAATACACCCGTCTGTCACTGAGTTACAATGAGTCATCATGTTAATACACCTGTCTGTCACTGAGTTACAATGAGTCATCATGTTAATACACTCGCCTGTCACGAGTTACAATGAGTCATCATGTTAACACACCCGTCTGTCACCAAGTTACAATGAGTCATCATGTTAACACACCTGTCTGTCACTGAGTTACAATGAGTCATCATGTTAATACACTCGCCTGTCACGAGTTACAATGAGTCATCATGTTAACACACCCGTCTGTCACTGAGTTACAATGAGTCATCATGTTAATACACTCGCCTGTCACGAGTTACAATGAGTCATCATGTTAACACACCCGTCTGTCACCAAGTTACAATGAGTCATCATGTTAACACACCCATCTGTCACTGAGTTACAATGAGTCATCATGTTAACACACCCGTCTGTCACTGAGTTACAATGAGTCATCATGTTAACACACCCATCTGTCATGGAGTTACAATAAGTCATCATGCGCTCCAAACAAGTCTATCTGCATCTGAAATGGCATCCTACATACTACACTAGCTCTGGCCAGGGCCCATTGGCCTTCAGTCAAAGTTCAGATAGGGACACATGCATGTCCCTCAATGTAATATTGACATTATTAGAGAACGATATGTGTCAATATACCCAAGTTCACTTAAAGATCTGGAGGGTGTGTCTCAGGGTGTCTGGAGGGTGTGTCTCAGGGTGTGTCTCAGGGCACAGTATACCGGGGCATGACTGATGGTCGTCAAGGTGTGAAGGTTTGTGACTGGGTGCGTCTTGGTGAGTTTGTGTGTGTCTTACCAGGGTGACTCCAGAGAGGACCTCCAGGAGGGAGATCAAGTTGTGTCCATCTCTCAGGTCCTCGTACAGGTCTGTGATGTGCTTCCTCACCTGATGGAGAGGCAGAGAGAGAGGCAGAGAGAGAGGCAGAGAGAGAGGCAGAGAGAGAGGCAGAGAGAGAGAGAGAGGCAGAGAGAGAGAGAGAGGCAGAGAGAGAGAGAGAGGCAGAGAGAGAGAGAGAGGCAGAGAGAGAGAGAGAGGCAGAGAGAGAGAGAGAGGCAGAGAGAGAGAGAGAGGCAGAGAGAGAGAGAGAGGCAGAGAGAGAGAGAGAGGCAGAGAGAGAGAGAGAGGCAGAGAGAGAGAGAGAGGCAGAGAGAGAGAGAGAGGCAGAGAGAGAGAGAGGCAGAGAGAGAGAGAGGCAGAGAGAGAGAGAGGCAGAGAGAGAGAGAGGCGGGAGAGAAAAGAGCGAAAGAGAGGGAAAGAAAAAGAGGAGAGTTAATTACGTACTCATCCTGTTCATATCATCCCAGTGTTTACAAATTACTGTTGACATAAGCAATGCCGCTAGGGACCCTAGTTTCCAGGACAACAAAACAAGTGCTCCGGCTGTGACCCCATGTGACGTCTTGGCCCAGGGTGTCCGGGGACAACCGTTGGCACGGCGACTCTGCAGCTTTGGCAGGCCTATTTCATCACCTTTTGTGTGAAAATGGGCCATCTTTTCAGACCTTGCTGATGGACTCCCAATGTCTAGGCTAAAAACTGTAGCTTAATGCTAAGAACCAGGAATTAAAAGAGAGAGAGAGAGAGAGAGAGAGGCTGGGCATTTAGAGAGAGAGAGAGGCTGGACATTTAGAGAGAGCAGAGGCTGGACATTTAGAGAGAGCAGAGGCTGGACATTTAGAGAGAGGAGAGGCTGGACATTTAGAGAGAGGAGAGGCTGGACATTTAGAGAGAGGAGAGGCTGGACATTTAGAGAGAGGAGAGGCTGGACATTTAGAGAGAGGAGAGGCTGGACATTTAGAGAGAGGAGAGGCTGGACATTTAGAGAGAGGAGAGGCTGGACATTTAGAGAGAGGAGAGGCTGGACATTTAGAGAGAGGAGAGGCTAATTACTAACCATGACTTGTGGTTTAACCTAAGGCAGAGAGAGAGACATCCTCAGACACTAAAAACACCACATTTAACCCCCCCCCAATAAAAACTCTTCACGAACCACCACAACCTCCACGCAATTGCATTAAACGTACATCTAACCCGAGAGAGACACACACACACACAGGAAATTAGGATGACAGGGAGATGCATAAACATGAGGAGAACAGATAAAAAGCTGAGTGAAGGAGGCAGTTGAGTGCAATATAACATTTGAATAGACTTTGGTTTCTGGAAGACAGATGAACTAGCGACTGATTAGGAGAAGACGTAGACACTCTTGCTTGTGTTCTATCCTTGGTCTGCGTTGAGTGACGGATAACCTAAGAACGTTATTAGGAGATAGAAAACAAAACTGAGAGAAACAAAAGTTAGTCTTTAAAAGAGGACAGGAGTCCTCCGTGTGAAATGATGGTGCAGGTCAACGCAGCCCTATCACAGACCTGGGGGATTACACTCCCACAGTGCTGTTTAGTTACCTTGGCGTGATTGACAGCTGAAGGGGAGGGGCTTGAGGCTGAGGAGTGTATGTGTACCGACCGGACTTAAATTCTATTGGCTGGGGTGAAGTGTTTGATTTAAACTGGAGTCCTCTTGTGCTATGGCTAGAGTCATGGTAGGCCAAGACTGATCCTCAGCACCCAGAATGATCTTAAACCGTCACGGATCACATTCACAACACAAATATGTTTGAGGACCACTGTGCGACATCGCATTACACAACGCAGTCCAGCAAACTGCACAAGCTGTAAAAAAAACAAGTCAACATTTCACTGCAACAGCGTAAAATCCCCATTCCTCCAGCAGAGGGCGGATTGTGCCTTTTAATCTCAGAATCCAAAACTCTGTGTTCTGTTGTTCAATGGTCAGCTCTCCCCCTGGGTGCATCTCAATAGGCCAATCCCACTTAAGGTTACAAAAAACAAGATAAGAAGCCATCTGGAAACTTTATTCACATCCTTCTGTTGCCCTGCTCTCTCCTTTATTCTCTCCCTCTGCCTTCTTTTAGTCTCTCCCTCTCTCCATCTCTCACTCTCTCCCTCTCTCACACCCTCTCTCCATCTCTCTTTTTCTCTCACTCTCTCCCTCTCTCACACCCTCTATCCATCTGTGTTGAAGCGCGGCCTAAGGGTGTGATGAAAAAGAGGGGATGTGCAATTTAGTCTTAATAACAGATACTTCTGTGTATATATAGAGTGTATGTGGATTGGGCTATCTCTGCCACACCCGTTGCTGACAGGTTACATAATCACATTTTGGAATGAGATGTTCAACGAGCAGGTGTCCACATACTTTTGGAATATAGTGTATCATGAGGGGGGTAGTTACCACTTCTGACTGGAAATGATGATGTCTCGTGCGATAACACAGAGTAGGGGGGAGAGAGAGAGGAGAGCGCATGAGAAAGAGAGGAGCGAGAGAGGGAAAGGAGAAGAGAGGAGCGAGAGAGAGGAGCGAGAGAAGCGAGAGAGAGAGAGAGAGAGAGAGAGAGAGAGAGAGAGAGAGAGAGAGAGAGAGAGAGAGAGAGAGAGAGAGAGAGAGTGTGGTCATCTTCGCTCAATTTACTGGAACCATTTCTCTGTCTCTCAGATTCAAAAAGCAATATTCAATCAATTCCACAGCTACCTGCCTTGTCTGGTATTGGTCCACTGTATTTGTGTGTCTAAGGGTCAGTTGTCTGGTATAGGTCCACTGTATGTGTGTGTCTAAGGGCCAGTTGTCTGGTATTGGTCCACTGTATTTGTGTGTCTAAGGGTCAGTTGTCTGGTATTGGTCCACTGTATTTGTGTGTCTAAGGGCCAGTTGTCTGGTATTGGTCCACTGTATGTGTGTGTCTAAGGGCCAGTTGTCTGGTATTGGTCCACTGTATTTGTGTGTCTAAGGGTCAGTTGTCTGGTATTGGTCCACTGTATTTGTGTGTCTAAGGGTCAGTTGTCTGGTATTGGTCCACTGTATTTGTGTGTCTAAGGGCCAGTTGTCTGGTATTGGTCCACTGTATGCGTGTGTCTAAGGGTCAGTTGTCTGGTATTGGTCCACTGTATTTGTGTGTCTAAGGGCCAGTTGTCTGGTATTGGTCCACTGTATTTGTGTGTCTAAGGGCCAGTTGTCTGGTATTGGTCCACTGTATGTGTGTGGCTAAGGGTCAGTTGTCTGGTATTGGTCCACTGTATTTGTGTGTCTAAAGGCCAGTTGTCTGGTATTGGTCCACTGTATGTGTGTGTCTAAGGGCCAGTTGTCTGGTATTGGTCCAGTTTCCCAGACACAGATTAAGCCTAGTTCTGATTTGAAAAGCTATTTACAATGGAGATTCTCCATTTAGTATGCTTATATAGTACAGTCCTAGGTTAAATCTGTGTTTGGGAAACAGGCCCTAGTTGTGTCATTGTGTTCCTGGCAAGCTGTCAACACAGGTCCCGAAAACCACAGTTCACAGTGAGGGCAGTGTTTATATGGATGTGTGTTTGATCTGTACAACACACTCCCAGAGTCAGCCATACACACCGACCTGACCACATGACGACACACACCCCGACCACAGCCACACCTGTCTGTCAGCTGATGTGAGGATTTGGTTGCATTATAAACATGGGTGCAGTCGGGTGATTAACAGAGAGAGCCAAGACAAACACAAGAACAGGTGGAGCGACTGGGTCACGTCACCTGTACTCTGTCAGCATCTCTACTGAACAGCCATGAAGCTCTGTGCTACGTAAACACCTGCGCTCGAGTGGAACGTCAACAGTACAGAGGAACTAGGCTGATAGGAAGAGAAAAAGGAACATGCATGATTCATTCTATTCCATACTAGACTACAAGAGACTGAAGACGTATCGCTTTAGTCTGGATTTTTTTCCACATTTTTGTTACATTACAGAAGTATTGTGAAATGGATTACATTTTTTTTTTGCAAATGGATTAAAAATAACTTAAATATTCACATAAGTTTTCAGACCTTTTGCTACAAGACTCATCCTGTGCATCCTGTTTACATTGATCATGAGATGTTTCGACAACCTGATTGGAGTCCACATGTGATACAGTGCCTTGCGAAAGTATTCGGCCCCCTTGAACTTTGCGACCTTTTGCCACATTTCAGGCTTCAAACATAAAGATATAAAACTGTATTTTTTTGTGAAGAATCAACAACAAGTGGGACACAATCATGAAGTGGAACGACATTTATTGGATATTTCAAACTTTTTTAACAAATCAAAAACTGAAAAATTGGGCGTGCAAAATGATTCAGCCCCCTTAAGTTAATACTTTGTAGCGCCACCTTTTGCTGTTATTACAGCTGTAAGTCGCTTGGAGTATGTCTCTATCAGTTTTGCACATCGAGAGACTGAAGTTTTTTCCCATTGCTCCTTGCAAAACAGCTCGAGCTCAGTGAGGTTGGATGGAGAGCATTTGTGAACAGCAGTTTTCAGTTCTTTCCACAGATTCTCGATTGGATTCAGGTCTGGACCTTGACTTGGCCATTCTAACACCTGGATATGTTTATTTTTGAACCATTCCATTGTAGATTTTGCTTTATGTTTTGGATCATTGTCTTGTTGGAAGACAAATCTCCGTCCCAGTCTCAGGTCTTTTGCAGACTCCATCAGGTTTTCCATCTTCCCATCAATTTTAACCATCTTCCCTGTCCCTGCTGAAGAAAAGCAGGCCCAAACCATGATGCTGCAACCACCATGTTTGACAGTGGGGATGGTGTGTTCAGCTGTGTTGCTTTTACGCCAAACATAACGTTTTGCATTGTTGCCAAAAAGTTCAATTTTGGTTTCATCTGACCAGAGCACCTTCTTCCACATGTTTGGTGTGTCTCCCAGGTGGCTTGTGGATCACTTTAAACAACACTTTTTATGGATATCTTTAAGAAATGTCTTTCTTCTTGCCACTCTTCCATGAAGGCCAGATTTGTGCAATATACAACTGATTGTTGTCCTATGGACAGAGTCTCCCACCTCAGCTGTAGATCTCTGCAGTTCATCCAGAGTGATCATGGGCCTCTTGGCTGCATCTCTGATCAGTCTTCTCCTTGTATGAGCTGAAAGTTTAGAGGGACGGCCAGGTCTTGGTAGATTTGCAGTGGTCTGATACTCCTTCCATTTCAATATTAAATCGCTTGCACAGTGCTCCTTGGGATGTTTAAAGCTTGGGAAATCTTTTTGTATCCAAATCCGGCTTTAAACTTCTTCACAACAGTATCTCGGACCTGCCTGGTGTGTTCCTTGTTCTTCATGATGCTCTCTGCGCTTTTAACGGACCTCTGAGACTATCACAGTGCAGGTGCATTTATATGGAGACTTGATTACACACAGGTGGATTGTATTTATCATCATTAATCATTTAGGTCAACATTGGATCATTCAGAGATCCTCACTGAACTTCTGGAGAGAGTTTGCTGCACTGAAAGTAAAGGGGCTGAATAATTTTGCACGCCCAATTTTTCAGTTTTTGATTTGTTAAAAAAGTTTGAAATATCCAATAAATGTCATTCCACTTCATGATTGTGTCCCAATTGTTGTTGATTCTTCACAAAAAAATACAGTTTTATATCTTTATGTTTGAAGCCTGAAATGTGGCAAAAGGTCGCAAAGTTCAAGGGGGCCTGAATACTTTCGCAAGGCACTGTAAATTCAATTGATTGGACATGATTTGGAAAAACCCACCCTTCTGTCTATATTAAGGTACCACAGTTGACAGTGCATGTCAAAGCAAAAGCCAAGCCATGAGGTCGAAGGAATTGTCCTAGAGCTCCGAGACGTGATTGTGTCAAGGCACAGATCTGGGGAAGGGTACCAAAACATTTCTGCAGCATTGAAGGTCCCTAAGAACAGTGGCCTCCATCATTCTTAGATGGAAGAAGTTTGGAACCACCAAGACTCGTCCTAGAGCACACCGCCCGGACAAACTGAGCAATTGGAGGAGAAGGGCCTTGGTCAGGGAGATGACCAAAAACCTAATGGTCACTCTGACAGAGCTCCAGAGTTCATCTGTGGAGATGGGAGAACCTTTCAGAAGGACAACCATCATCTCTGCAGCATTCCACCAATCAGGTCTTTATGGTAGAGTGGCCACATGGAAGACACTTCTCAGTAAAAGGCAAATGACAGCCCACTTGGAGTTTGCCAAAAGGCACCTAAAGGACTCTCAGACAATGAGAAACAAGATTCTCGGGTCTGATAAAACCAAGATTGAACTCTTTGGATTGAATGCCAAGTGTCACATCTGGAGGAAACCAAGCACCGCTCATCACGAGGCCAATACCATCCCTAAGGTGAAGCATGGTGGTGGCAGCATCATGCTGTGGGGATGTTTTTCAGGGACTGGGAGACCAGTCAGGATCGAGCAAAGTACAAAGAGATCCATGATGAAAACCTGCTCCAGAGTGCTCAGGACCTAACTGGGGCGAAAGTTCACCTTCCAACAGGACAACGACCCTTAGCACACAGCCAAGATAATGCAGGAGTGGCTTCGGGACCAGTCTCTGAATGTCCTGGAGTGGCCCAACCAGAGCAGGACTTGAACATCTCTGGAGAGACCTGAAAATAGCTGTGCAGCGACGCTTCCCATCCGACCTGACAGAACTTGAGAGGATCTGCAGAGAAGAATGGGAGAAACTCCCCAAATACAGGTGTGCCATGCTTGTTGCGTCATACTCAAGAAGACTCAAGGCTGTAATCACTGCCAAAGGTGCTTCAACAAAGTACTGAGTAAAGGGTCTGAATACTTATGTAAATGTGAATTTCCAGTTTAGTTTCTTTTAGATAAATTTGCCAAAATTGTTGCTTTGTTATTATGGGGTATTGTGTGTAGATTGATGAGAGAAAAAAAACAATGTAATCAATTTTAGAATAAGGCTGTAACATAACAAAATGTTGAAAAGGTTTAAGGGTCTGAACACTTTCCCAATGCACAGCAACACCTCCCCCATAAGCATTCCTGTCTCTTCTGTAGATGTTATATCCTTGTACTGCTACTTGCTGTATCACCAAATGAATTGTCGAAGCGAGTCTTAGAAATGGCTAATATATGAATGTTATCTGATGTTAGCAAGTTATTGATTTAATTAACCTAATTTCTAAGAATACATATATTTAATGAGCTATTTTCAGCCCTCTCCTGCGTAGCTTAAAGATGGTAATAGTATGGAAAAGAGCAAGCAAAGCAAGAGGGGGAAAAAACAAACATCCATTAATTAGCTGGTGTGTGCTGCGGAGTTGAAGCTCCAACCCCATAGGCTTGGCGCTCTCATCCTTCCCAGACTTTTGGAAGGGAGGGTGGACAATGAGCCTGTCATGCGGATGTAAACAATGTCCCTACGCAGATTTCATGGCTGGGATAAGGGTCTTTCCTCTTATGTCGCAGTGCTTCAGGATAGTCCTTGTTGAGTAAGTTGTACACGACCGTTCAAAAGTTTGGGGTCACTTAGAAATGTCAGTGTTTTTGAAAGAAAAGCACATTTTTTGTCCATTAAAATAACATCAAATTGATCAGAAACAGTGTAGATGTTGTTAATGTTGTAAATGACTATTGTAGCTGGAACGTGAAGAGGCGACTCCGGGATGCTTGGTTTGTTTGTTTGTGTGTATGTGTGTGTGTGTGTGTGTGTGTGTGTGTATGTATGTACGTACAGTGCCTTGCGAAAGTATTCGGCCCCCTTGAAC
Source organism: Oncorhynchus mykiss (assembly GCF_013265735.2). Lineage (NCBI taxonomy): Eukaryota > Metazoa > Chordata > Actinopteri > Salmoniformes > Salmonidae > Oncorhynchus > Oncorhynchus mykiss. The sequence continues at coordinate 38,316,684 of NC_048582.1, read as the reverse complement.
TTTGCGACCTTTTGCCACATTTCAGGCTTCAAACAAAGATATAAAACTGTATTTTTTTGTGAAGAATCAACAACAAGTGGGACACAATCATGAAGTGGAACGACATTTATTGGATATTTCAAACTTTTTTAACAAATCAAAAACTGAAAAATTGGGCATGCAAAATTATTCAGCCCCTTTACTTGCAGTGCAGCAAACTCTCTCCAGAAGTTCAGTGAGGATCTCTGAATGATCCAATGTTGACCTAAATGACTAATGATGATAAATTACAATCCACCTGTGTGTAATCAAGTCTCCATATAAATGCACCTGCACTGTGATAGTCTCAGAGGTCCGTTAAAAGCGCAGAGAGCATCATGAAGAACAAGGAACACCAGGCAGGTCCGAGATACTGTTGTGAAGAAGTTTAAAGCCGGATTTGGATACAAAAAGATTTCCCAAGCTTTAAACATCCCAAGGAGCACTGTGCAAGCGATAATATTGAAATGGAAGGAGTATCAGACCACTGCAAATCTACCAAGACCTGGCCGTCCCTCTAAACTTTCAGCTCATACAAGGAGAAGACTGATCAGAGATGCAGCCAAGAGGCCCATGATCACTCTGGATGAACTGCAGAGATCTACAGCTGAGGTGGGAGACTCTGTCCATAGGACAACAATCAGTTGTATATTGCACAAATCTGGCCTTTATGGAAGAGTGGCAAGAAGAAAGCCATTTCTTAAAGATATCCATAAAAAGTGTCGTTTAAAGTTTGCCACAAGCCACCTGGGAGACACACCAAACATGTGGAAGAAGGTGCTCTGGTCAGATGAAACCAAAACGGCAACAATGCAAAACGTTATGTTTGGCGTAAAAGCAACACAGCTGAACACACCATCCCCGCTGTCAAACATGGTGGTGGCAGCATCATGGTTTGGGCCTGCTTTTCTTCAGCAGGGACAGGGAAGATGGTTAAAATTGATGGGAAGATGGATGGAGCCAAATACAGGACCATTCTGGAAGAACCTGATGGAGTCTGCAAAAGACCTGAGACTGGGACGGAGATTTGTCTTCCAACAAGACAATGATCCAAAACATAAAGCAAAATCTACAATGGAATGGTTCAAAAATAAACATATCCAGGTGTTAGAATGGCCAAGTCAAAGTCCAGACCTGAATCCAATCGAGAATCTGTGGAAAGAACTGAAAACTGCTGTTCACAAATGTTCTCCATCCAACCTCACTGAGCTCGAGCTGTTTTGCAAGGAGGAATGGGAAAACATTTCAGTCTCTCGATGTGCAAAACTGATAGAGACATACCCCAAGCGACTTACAGCTGTAATTGCAGCAAAAGGTGGCGCTACAAAGTACTTCTAATTGTGTTAGCATTCTGGTGATAGATGCCCAATGGGATTTTTTGCATTTTCTTTGGGGGGGGGGCATCCCCTTATGTACTAAACCGGTAATACAGTAAATCCCTGGATGAGAGAAGGACTGTATGACGATATATAAAAATTGGAATACTGCCCAACCCTGACAGACCAACTTAATTTTTTTATTAATATTTCAGATAAGTCGTAGAGAGAGAGAGCAACCAGACATAGAAAAGAGAGAAAGAGAAAGTCCGGAACAAACCAGCACCAAGACCGGCAACCCCATACAGACAACAGCCCTGAGACAGACAAATCCATTACTTCCAGTCAAACTATTACATTAATTTAATGCCAGACAGACTCAGTAATATCACCTGGTCACCTCAGCCTGCTACTGCCTCTAATCATACTATTAGAAAAATAATAACAGCCTAATTAACTCAGTGCATCTGCTCCCACAGAGTAATGAGAATAATGTTAGCCAGACACAGGCACACAGTAAACAAAAACAGAGTCAGTGCTGGAGGCACTGTGTGGAATTTAACAAATAATCTAGCACTACTATTCTACTTGATTCCTTTCTATGATGGTCTGAGTCACAATCGGTCTCCGCGTGTATGTGTGTGTGTGTGTGTGCCCAATTGCGCCACAACCCCTCACCAACCCCCCCCAAAAAATGATGCTGCGATTCTGTACTGTACCTTGATGAGATGTTTGTTCACCCATTTCATGAACGTTTTCTTCTGCACCCGGTCTCGCTCATCTGGAGAAGAAAAGAAGGAGCAAGAGAGAGAAACAGGAGAGAGAGTTCATTATACAACACGTACAGTGCAGCGTCATTCCTCAGTACTGTATTTGTTAGATGCACTCTCCATCGCCCTGAAACACTTCTCTGTACTGAAGCGGTCTGGTAGCCTGGGAGTGCAGCGTTGAGTCAGATTTAACCAGGCTAGCTGTCTGTTTCAGGCAGTGTTCCACTAAAATCTATTTGTCTGAACTGGGAGGACTCAACAGCAAATGTCTGCTTCCTTGGTAGCGTCTGGAAGACATTTGCCTCGTCATGCCTTTTGTTTTGTGCGAGTAGTACATTTGTTGACACTGCAGCGTCTTTGGTGACAGCATAGGATGCATTCCACCCAGCTACAGGAAACTTCATAGAGGATCAATGATCCTATTATATCAATTAACCTCAGTCAAAGCATAGGCTGGTGAGCTAACCTCTGGACCTAAACAGTGATTTTGGGAGGCTTGATGAGAAAATAAAGTCATGGCTTTATATTGACAGTAATGTGGCTTGCATAGTGAATAGGAGTGTTGACAAAAACCTTTACATGTTCTCTCATTCAAACTTCCTTCTGCCAAGGACTGACGGGCATAGAGCTGCTATGAGATTATCCTCACACACCCTCCCCTTTTGTTCACACACGCTACGACTCAATTGTGAACTATCTTTCACGCGAGCGCGCGCTTATTCAATATCGCCAAATAATGTACTCAAGCTTTCCCTCTCACTCACTCTTTTTCCATCACACACACACTTTTTTCCCCCCTCTCTCAGCCTATTTCGGTTTGCCTGTTCTGAGCTCAGTTCAGACCGCGTCATCCAGAGGCCAGAGGAGTGACACAGCGATGCCCAGAATAGAGCCTGATGGCAGGCTTCGTTGCGGTTATCTCCCCCTCCCCCACAGCCCATGGAGCCTCCTCTTCTCATATCTGGGTCTCTATGTATGGCATGCAAACGGGTAGGCCTGCGTTTCCTGCCTTCCTGTTCATATCCGACTCCCTCCAATGGAATGCCTCTTCCCGCTTTCCCTGGTTGTTACTATCTGGCAATGTTAGAAAGTGCATAAGGAGGTATTTAACAGCTAACGTGATTTGAACCACTACCCCAAACCCACATACAAACTGTATATCTTAACCCCCTATAATGAGAATATATCATATTTGGCAATATTAGCACACTTGATCTTTATAGCATGGCTACCTTGTGACTGCTTTCTCCCCTCCTCTGCTTTGTGCCAACCAATCAGAGAATAGTTCCTGCTGGTACTTCCCCAACTCGACTCCAATAGGCTCCACAGCTGACGTGGTTGCTGTGGTGACGCTATGACACCAAGCGGGCCATGTGGAGGGAGATCGGTCTACATACGTTACACACCACGTTAAAAACTGGTGTGAACGCACACTCTCTCTCGCACACGTTTCCCAGTTTGCAAACACAAGTGGTCTTAGTGAGCTTTTATATCTGTTAGTGGCCTCTTTTTGATAACGACAGACTGATATTTGACGAGACAGCACTTCAAAAGCTTGTCTGTTCAAACAATATTTTTTACAGTAGAAATGCTGGTCAAACACCTGCACACAGTGGGGGGGGGGGGGGGGGGGGGGGGGGCAAGCCCATGGAACACACACACACACATTTCAACATGCTCTTGCTAAATTATTTCAACAGGAAAGCACACCTCAGTTAACAAACCTGCCTGGTACGCTAGCCTAGCCTGCTCAGTATAAACACTATGCTTTCTTTGTGACATTTGGGTTAGGCTTTGTAGTCATAAAAATCTGCTATTGTTAACAGTATACGGTGCCTTTGGGAAAGTATTCAGACCCCTTCACTTTTCCACATTTTGTTACGTTATAGCCTTACTGTAAAAAAAAATAAAAATGTAAGTCCTCAGCAATCTACATATCCCATAATGACAAAGCGAAACGTTTTTTTTTTTTATGTTTTGCAAATGTACATTTCTATATAAAAATAGAAATACCTTATTTTAATAAGTATTCAGACCCCAGACTCGAAATGTAGCTCAGGTGCATCCTGTTTTCATTCATCATCCTTGAGATCTTTGTCCAACTTGATTGGAGTCCACCTGTGATAAATTCAGTTGATTGGACATGATTGGAAAAAGGTGGCTGTCTATATAAGGTCCCACAGTTGACAGTGTATGTCAGAGCAAAAACCAAGCCATGAGGTCGGAGGAATTGTCCGTAGAACTCCGAGACAGGATTGTGTCGAGACACAGATCTGGGGAAGAGTGCCATAAAATGTCTGCAGCATTGAAGGTCCCCAAGAACACAGGTGTCCTCCGTCATTCTGAAGTTTAAAACCGCCAAGATTCTTCCTAGAGCTGGCCGCTCAGGCAAACTGAGCAATTTGGGGAGAAGGGCCTTGGACAGGGAGGTGACAGGATGGTCACTCTGACAGAGCTCCTCTGTGGGGATGGGAGAAACTTCCAGAAGGACAACCATCTCTGCAGCACTCCAACAATCAGGTCTTTATGGTAGAGTGACCAGACGGAAGACACTCCTCAGTAAAAGGCACGACAGCCCACTTGGACCATGAGAAACAAAATTCTCTGGTCTGCTAAAAAACAAGATTGAACTCTTTGACCTGAATTACCAAGCGACACATCTGGAGGAAACCTGCACCATCCCTTTAGTGAAACATGGTGGTGGCAGCATCATGCTATGGGGATGTTTTTCAGCGGCAGGGACTGGGAGACTTGTCAGAATTGATCCGTTCATCTTTGCTTCAAACTACAGAGAGATCCTTGATGAAAACCTGCTCCAGATCACTCAGGACCTCAGACTGGGGTGAACGACCCAAAGCACACAGCCAAGACAACGCAGGAGTGGCTTCGGGACAAGTCGTCTGAATGTCGTTGAGTGGCCCAGCCAGATCCCGGACCTGAACTCGATCAAACATTTCTGAAGAGACCTGAAAATAGCTGTGCAGCATCACTCCCCATCCAACCTGACAGAGCTTGAGAGGATCTGCAGAGAAGAATGGGGAAAAACTCCCCAAATACAGGTGTGCCAAGCTTGTAGCGTCATACCCTAGAAGACTCTAGACTGTAGTCGCTGCCAAAGGTCCAACAAAGTACTGATTAAAAGGGTCTGAATACTTATGTAAAATGTGATATTTCCATTTTTTATTTGATATAAATTACCAAAATTACTAAAAACCTATTTTTGCTTTGTCATCATGGGGCATTGTGTGTAGATTGAGGGGAAAAAAACAATGTAATAGGTTACAGCCTTATTGTAAATTTTTTTAAAAAAATTTAAAAAAAATTAACACAATGTGGGGAATAAAATCAAGGCGTCTGAATACTTTCCGAAGGCACTGTATAAAAAAAAGCATGGTGCCCCCTAGATGTTGAGACAGGAATTAACACGGTGCGCCACATTGACAACTGCCAGTGGGGGACACGTCCATTGCCACTGAACTGTGATGGGGAGTTAAATTATTAGCTTAAATTATGACTATTCAATTTACCAATCACATAAGGAAATCATAACTTTCATAAGTATGCAAATGGAATGCTGCATGGAATGCTTTGTATTTCTTAAGGTGAAAATGTACCTCCCCAAACTTGTAACTCACGCGCCTATGAGCACGACAGTTAGGCCAAGGTTGTTTCGATGCTAATGTTGTGCCCCTCCGCCCAGCCGGCTATGCCGATGACACCAATCACCGACACCTGAAATTCCATGACAGTCACAGCCCTATTGCCATGGGAAGAGCCTACAAACCAACAAGGTGGTGTGTGTGCTGTGTTTGCATGTGTGACAGCCACGGAGAGGCACACATTTCACCACACAGAGAGACCTTGTTCAGCGTTATACACCCCTCCACACTGTCCAAATACAACACACAGAAATGACGCTCACACACACTACCACTAGTGTCTTCACACTATATACAACATTGGTTGATTATAGTGCACAAACAGCACAAGGAGTTGTCAACAGTACAGACAACTCTACCAGTGTACAAAACACAGGACACACACGATAACAGCCTACACACACAGACAAACACACACATTTTATTTCGCCTAAGTAAACACTTTCCGACTGTACAATGCTTGACACATGCATAATCTATGTGATAATGCCAGAGAAGCCAGTGTTTGGGGGATATATTGGCACGGGTGTTGTTAGGCCCGAGACGATGTTGAATGCGGTTTTAACCAATCAGCATTCAGGATGAGACCCACCCGTTCTATAAAATTGCATAGAAACGCATACGGTCTTTCTCAGAAACACACACACATTACACTTTACATGAACCAACCCGAACCGGCACTGACCTGCGCAGCACATGAGAGAGTGCAGGTGAGCATTGAGGCTGCACTCGTTACGGTAGTCCTGCCACATCCTTGTTACCGTTCCACCTCTCTGCATTTCCTTCCTCTTTCCTTTACCTGGCTCCTACAAGCACTTCCTCATTTCTCCCCCAGGGTAAGTCCACATGTGTCATTCCAAAGTCAGGCATCAAACCAGAGGCAATGTAAACAAATTGCTATTCCAGTTTCCACAAATGTCAAAACAAGAGTCTATTCCAATGAATTTGATTCCCCCAAAAAGGACAAGTCTCCCGGCGTCTCAGGCAAGCAGAGGGACATATTTCTGGGTTGCCTCTTTCTTTCTGTCGCTCCCTTGTTCCCTCTCTCCTTCCGCCAGTCCTGCTGTCGCTGCCATTTCAAAACTCTACGCCAGCTCTCTGTCGCCGGAGCAGTCACACGTGTGTGTCAAAGTCACAGGTTGCCCCTCCCTCCGGGGAATAAGGACCACCTCTCCAAGCTTCTTCCACTCTTGTTCTCTCGCACTCCCTCAGGCACTCCTGTCCCCTGCTACCTCACTGGTCTGAGGCATAGTCTCTCGCTCCCTTTCTCGCTCACACTATTCCTGGTGCAAGACAGGCACCTTGTGAACTAACATGCAGTTGTCAGGCAGTGGCTCTGCAGAGCAGGTTCAGAGCTGCGGTTCTCCCTCCTTCACACAGCCTCCCTCTCTCCCTCCCTCTCCCCCTCGCTCTTTAAAAAGTCTCTGCAGTCCTCCGGTTGAGATTTGTATCCTGCCAAGATGTGGCAACAGCAGGTTGAGGAAACTGTCTGCCGTTGACACTTGTGAATGAGATGGTTTTTCCTTCTTCAGTCTTCGAGAGCAAAGGAAGTAAGTACACTTTGTAGAGAAACGCTGGTTGAGGTAGATGATAAGGAGTCAAAAAGAGAACGTGCTCGTTTATAGTCCTGGAAGTGTCCCTTTATGATGATGTCATCCACTCAAGTAATCGGCAGACTCCAGTGTTTTGATTCCAGTCGGTTGCCATGTGAACACACACAAACCTCCCTGACTAACAGAAACAAGACACTGCTAGCTCTAGACTGTAACCAAGATCAATATAATATTTTGCTTTCTCTTTCCTCTTTATTGGCCTGGGAACATAAATTGACCACAAACCCAGAAGAAAGCCCCTGGCTGTCCAGTGCAGAGACACCAGTCATGGTGCTTTCTGCCAGTGAGTGTTGTGGGTTCTAGACCTCTCATCTGATCACTAAAAGATCTGCAAAGCCTTGTGGTGTCATCGGATTTAATAAATACAGGAAAGCAGCCCGAGACAGAGAGACAGAGAACCTACTTCAGATAATCATAATAATCTGAGTAGCAGCCTTGGTCAATGAGATATTTGTATCATTCTATGCTATGGGTCAGGGCTGTGGTGTTTTTCTGTGTGTATGAGGTCGTCAGATTTCTTGACTCCTCTCCAGGCTGGTTCGAAGCAGACTGGCACAAGCACCAGTTACCAGTAAACAAGAAGGCTCTTCAGCGTAGAACCACCCTCCCATGGAACCACACACACCCACTAACATTCACAGACCGGAACAAAACACACTTTTGTCTCAGCACTCTAAATCCCCAGCGTTGACTCATCCTTCAGTGTAACCCCCCTTTTCTATGACTAAGCATTCCCTAGATACAACGGCATTTTCCCTTCAAATCTGTCGATGCTGCAGAGATAAGAGTCAAAAACCTTTCAAAATGCTAGCGCCTACAATAACTTCTGCACCGTCATGGTTCAATTTAAGCAACAGCAACTCAAATCAATAGTAGTACTGAAATGGTGAGTCAGCAAAAACCGCTGCAGCAACTTAGCTTCGTAGAACAACACTGAAGGCATACGAACACGCGAGCGGAACAGTGCCATTAGCACTAAGAGTCAGCGAGAGACGTCAGAGCAATGGCTGCCCTGTCCACACGCTGGTATTAATCTGTAGTTTCTTACGGAAATACTAAGACCTATAGTTTAGCATACAAAAGAGCTGGACACGACACATCTAGTCAGCCCCAACGAAAGCAGTGACGCGCACACACTCGTGACGACAGCACACTCTGTTGGAACGGTCCAAAACACACTCGTCCTCTCCTCCTCTTCCTGACGGTGTGTCACTCGAGTAGCCTTGTTTTCCTCCTCCTACAGTGACCTCTAATCTCTCCACATATCCAATCCTCATCTCTCGTTCTTTTTTTTGTTCTGTGCCTTTCCCTCTGTTCACTCCACTCTTATTTTTTAAAGGATGATTCTCTCCTGCGTTTATAGAGCGAGAGAGCTGTTCCTTTGCTCCGTTTCTCCCTCGGCCCTCCAAACTATAAATACCAGACAGAGCTTACGCTCTTAATGCCACGCAGTATGCTTATCCCTCCCTCCCTCCCTCTCTCTCTCGTTATGACGTCTAATCTCTCCCCTCGTCGCTACACTCCTCCAATTAAACAGAGGAAGTTACCGCTCCCCAAGTTCTCTTCTTCCTGCTGCTGTTCGCCCTCGATCTTCTTTTCTCTTCTCCATGTTTTAGTGTGATGTCATTCCATTTCCCTTGCACTTTCTCCCTTCCCACAGTCATCAAAATGTCCCAGAGTTGTTCATCGCTCTCTGTCAGGAGTGGCACTCAGCAGGAAGTTGTACCAGTCTCTCTTCACATCGATCCCTCTCCATCCGCTTTACTATGACCATATAGACCTTATAAATAGTCAATTAACTCCTATAGCAAATCTAAAACCAACCACACCATAAAGCAATATTCCCCAAAGTATCCACCTGCAATATTGACAAATATCCAAACCACTCGTATCAGATAACTGTCTTTCTAAACCTGTGTCGATACTCTGCGCCTGTCTGCATCATAATCCTTCCTCAATTACCAGGGCCCTCCGTGGTAGCTCTCTGGAGGAGCGGTCATCAGGTTAGCATAGATCGGATTTGGGGTCCTTGTGACTTGAAAAGACTCTGATAAATGGGCAGTGTAAATATTACTAGGACAGCAACATCTGGAGGACATGCTGTGTATCTACGTATAGGATAACCGACACTATGGGGACGCATGTTTGGTTTCGTAAGGTTACGTCTGCAGTAGTTGAGTCGAAACGCACAATACCAGTCAAAAGTTTGGACACACCTACTCATTCAAAAAAAAAAAATAATTAAGTTTTACATTGTAGAATAATAGTGAAGACATCAAAACTAGGAAATAACACATGGAATCATGTTGTAACCAATGTTTTTTTAAACAAATCAAACAATTTTATATTTGAGATTCTTCAAAGTAGACACCCTTTGCCTTGGTGACAGCTCTGCACCCTTTTGCTATTCTCTCAACCAGCTTCATGAGGTAGTCAACTGGAATGCATTTCAATTAACAGGTGTGCCTTGTTAAAAGTGAATTTGTGGAATTTATTTCCTTCTTAATTTGTTTGAGCCAATTACTTGTGACAAGGTGGGGGGGTTATACAGATACAGTATTTGGTAAAAAGCCAAGTCCATATTATGGCAAGAACAACTCAAATAAGCAAAGAGAAACAACAGTCCCTCATTACTTTAAGACATGAAGGTTAGTCAATACGGAACATTTCAAGAACTTTGAAAGTTTCTTCAAGTGCAGTCGCAAAAACCATCAAGCACTATGATGAAACTGTCTCTAATGAGGACTGCCACAGGAAAGGAAGACCCAGAGTTACCTCTGTTGCAGAGGAGAAGTTCATTAGTTACCAGCCTCAGATATTGCAGCCCAAATAAATGCTTCACAGAGTTCAAGTTACTGACAAATCTCAACATCAACTGTTCAGATGAGACAGTGTGAATCAGAGCTTTATGGCTGAACATTTAGAGACTTCCTTGGGCCAAGAAACACAAGAAATGGACATTGGTCCGGTGGAAATCTGTCATGTCTGGAATCCAATTTTGCGATTTTTGGTTCCGACAGCCCTGTCTTTGTGAGACACAGAGTAGCTGAACGGATGATCTCCCCATGTGTGGTTCCCACCCTGAAGCATGGAGGAGGAGGTGTGATGGTGTGGGGGTGCTTTGCTGGTGACAATATCAGTGATTTATTTAGAATTCAAAGCACACTTAACCAGCATGGTTACCACAGCATTCTGTAGCGATACGCTATCCCATCAGGTTTGCACTTAGGACAATCATTTGTTTTTCAACAGGACAATGACAACACACCTCCAGGCTGTGTAAGGGCTATTTGACCAAGGAGGAGAGTGATGGAGTGCTGCATCAGATGACAATCGCCCGACCTCAACCCAATTGAGATGGTTTGGGATGAGTTGAACCGCAGAGTGAAGGAAAATCAGCCAACAAGTGTCAGCATATGTGGGAACTCCTTTAAGACTGTTGGAAAAGCATTCCAGGTGAAACTGGTTAAGAGAATGCTAAGAGCGTGCAAAGCTATCAAAGGCAAAAGGGTACAGTTGAATTTGGAAGTTAACAAACACCTTAGCCAAATACATTTAAACTCAGTTTTTCACAATTCCTGAAATTTTATCCTAGTAAAAATGCATTTTTTTAGGTCAGGTAGGATCACCACTTTATGTTAACATGAAATGTCAGAATAAGAGTAGGGAGAATGAATAATTTCAGCTTTTATTTCTCTCATCACATTCCCAGTAGGTCAAAAGTTTACATACACTTAATTAGTATTTGGTGGCGTTGCCTTTAAATGGTTTAATTTGGGTCAAATGTTTCAGGTAGCCTCCCACAATAGATTGGGTGAATTTTGGCCCATTCCTCCTGACTGAGCTGGTGTAACCGAGTCAGGTTTGTAGGCCTCCTTGCTCGCACATGCTTTTTCAGTTCTGCCCACACATTTCCTATAGGATTGAGGTCAGGGCTGTGTGATGGCCACTCCAATACCATGACTTTGTTGCCATTTTGCCACAATCTTGGAAGTATGCTTGGGGTCATTGTCCATTTGGAAGACCCATTTGCGACCAAGCTTTAACTTCCTGACTGATGTCTTGAGATGTTGCTTCAATATAATCACAATTTTCCTGCCTCATGATGCCATCTGTTTTGTGAAGGGCACGAGTCCCTCCTGCAGCAAAGCACCCCCACAACATGATGCTGCCACCCATGTGCTTCGCGATTGGGATGGTGTTCTTCGGCTTGCAAGCCTCCCCCTTTTTCCTCCAAACATAACGATGGTCATTATAGCCAAACAGTTCTATTTTTGTTTCATCAGACCAGAGGACATTTCTCCAAAAAGTACCATCTTTGTCCCCATGTGCAGTTGCAAACCGTAGTCTGGCTTTTATATGGCGGTTTTGGAGCAGTGGCTTCTTCCTTGCTGAGTGGCCTTTCAGGTTATGTCGATATAGGACTCGTTTTACTGTGGATAAAAATACTTTTGTACCCGTTTCCTCCAGCACCTTCACAAGGTCCATTGCTGTTGTTCTGGGATTAATTTGCACTTTTCGCACCAAAGTACGTTCATCTCTAGCAGACAGAGCGCATCTCCTTTCTGAGCGGTACGACGGCTGCGTGGTCCCATGGTGTTTATACTTGCGTACTATTGTTTGTACAGATGAGCGTGGTACCGTCAGGCATTTGGAAATTGCTCCCAAGGATGAACCAGACTTGTGGAGGTCTACAATGTTTTTTCGGAGGTCTTGGCTGATTTCTTTTGATTTTCCCATGATGTCAAGCAAAGAGGCACTGAGTTGAAGGTAGGCCTCCAATTGACTCAAATTATGTCAATTAGCCTATCAGAAGCTTCTAAAGCCATGACATAATTTTCTGGAATTTCCAAAGCTATTTAAAGGCACAGTCAACTTAGTGCATGTAAACTTCTGACGCACTGGAATTGTGATACAGTGAATTATAAGTTACATAATCTGTCTGTAAGCAATTGTTGGAAAAGTTACTTGTGTCATGCACAAAGTAGATGTCCTAACCGACTTGCCAAAACTACAGTTTGTTAACAAGAAATTTGTGAAGTGTTTGAAAAACAAGTATTAATGACTCCAACCTAAGTGTATGTAAACTTCCGACTTCAACTGTAGTTACTTGGAAGAATCTCCAATATAAAATGTATTTAGATTTGTTTAACACCTTTTTGGTTTCTACATGATACCATATGTGTCATTTGATGTCATCACTATTATTCTACAATGTAGAAAATAGTAAAAATAAAGAAAACCCCTTGAATGAGTACGTGTCCAAACTTTTGACTGGTACGTCTATGATGGGTTCAGATTTGGTCCAGTCTGGTCCATCTGTGGACGTTAACATCAAGGCCAGGGTGGACTGACCAACTTTCAACTACTTTTCAACGTCCATGGACATCCGGTGTCGGTCGGTGCTCAGTGGGTGAAGATGCTGGTTAAAGTAAATCGTAGGGCTGACCTCAATTAGTGGTCTGGTTGATTGTTTGATAGGCTATAGCTCCCCATTACATACAGTATATCACCAGTACTACATTTACCATTAAACCCTATAATTATCTACAATGTTTTGTTAGGGTCATTTCTGTTAATGCATTCAATATATTCTTATTCCGGTCTTTTACCGCTCTCATTGTCGGAGTGGACGCGTTGTTTGCAGAGTGAACAACCTATGCTACACTTGTCATACCATGTACGAGTTGTCAATTTACTCATGGTCTTTTGTTGAGTAAGGACGCACACCTGATTACACATAGAATTAGGCCTATAAGCCATCTGGCCTGCGTGCAAATGTATGCATATAAACGTGCCCATATGGGGATCTGATAGTATTTCTGATTGGCTTAACCCACCACCACGAATGAACTGTGGAGCTTCTCAAAGTAATGTTGTTTTCTTCACCTCAAACAGCAAGCAAACAAAGTCTGTTTTAACATCCATTGAGAATGACAATAGTTCCGAAATGTATTTGAAAAATCTTGGACTGCTCTCCCCCTTTCGATAACCACTCGGCGTGAAGGTGAAAAGTGTCACGCTCTGATCCAGTGGAAATTTCATAAAATAGGCCTACCTGACTACTTCTTATCCCTTGCTCAAATAGCCGACAGATGCATCCGTCCAGAGCTCACTGGCGTGGGAAACTGAGGGCCCAGAATATTGAATACAATTTTTTTTTTTTAAATCAGGACATTTTATACCTGCAGGATGCAATATTTTTATTTGTTGGCTTTATGTAGGTTATGTTTTACACTTTTTCAGGTTTGTATAATTTTCATTTAGATTTAGATGGAATTTTGATTAACCACATAACAAGGATTTTAAGATACGAAGACATCATTATGAATGAAATAAGTTATACAAAAACGTGCACTTAACTGGCACGCAGATCGGTAGAAACAGTAAGATGAATTGGCATTCCACATTTAAAAAAAAGTTGCCAACACCTCGTGTAGTCTGTACCGGGCAACTTCTGGAGAGTAAAGGCAGAATCGGCGAAAGCCAGCAGGAGCTGAAGGAGGGTGGTCGGCTCAGGTTAAGTTTATCTTGATCTCTTGTCATTTGGGTCTTATTTCATCAGACGGTGTGTTTAAAGCATGAGACAAACTCAATGCATATAATTGATTTGATTAAAACCCACATACGGTGCCTCTATGAAATCATACACATTGAACATTTTGGACCAATCGATTGGTCGAAAGAAGAGGACTTTCGGTCGACCAAGATTTGTTTTAGTCGGGGACAGCCCTAGAACAATTTACAATGACGCCTTTTGAGAGCTTGGTTCTGGCGATCTCTATTTCCAGGTCTTCTCTGAGCTCCTCGTTGCGCCGGATCCCTTCTTCCCTTCTTCTTCCAAGCTTAATAAACATGCTTGCCTGCATCACCCACACACAGTGCCACCCACACACAGCTATGTATCAATCTGTACCACACTTTAGCAAGCCTAATAAACATGCTTGCCTGCATCACCCACACACAGTGCCACCCACACACACACAGAGTGAAACCCACACACAGCCCCAAGAAATGGAACACAGCACAGCTGTCCTATCCAGTCCCTTCAGATCGTGAAGGTAGGTTCCTGTACAAATAGGAAGTGGCAGTCGGAAAATGGTCACTCCTCCCGAGGCATCGCTGTCGAACACAAGAGCCGGACGATCCCTCACCGTTCCTCAGCTCCTATCGACCCAGACAATTAGCAGAACGTCCTCACCAGCGGCCACTGTTGTCCTTTCTGGCTATTGAGTACATAGTGGCTCATGCTAGAATAGGCGATCAAAGTCACTTACCACTGGGATAACAGGTAGCTGGATCCAGACCGACTGTGATGCTTTCCATATCTTGTATTAGGCTTTACATTAAAGGACGTAGGCCTCGTACAGGACTGCACCGGTACAACAACATATTTGTTACGGTGCTTATCATCAGCTCAGCATAATTGGCCAGGTGACGGTGGGGAGCTGCTCATTGTCACCAAAGTGACGTTGCTCATTTGCATTAGGCTGACACGATATTCTAAAAAGCAGACACACAAACAAAAACGTCAACGCCAATTAAGTTGATATGAAACAGTGGCACATGAAAAGGTAGCAGCTGTGCTGTAGAAAAGGCCAAATAAGGAGAACTGCCCTAGAATGACTCACACCGGTAGAGATCTAATCAGACACACACTGTACACAACAACTAAAATCAGACTAGCAAGTCAAAGGCTATGAGATAAAAAATAAAAAAAGTACTCTGGAAAGTAACAGTCTCCTTAAACTGAAATCCAACAGAAAGAAGCTACATGCTAACTGTCATCTACACTAATTCAAAACCCCAATACATTGACCAATAGGCTAACCGCTAATCATCCGCTCTTTCCAATTCCAACCGGCAACACAGCAGTGAACAAGCCATCATGCCAACACAAGACATGCTGACAAGAGTCACCCAATGACACCAAAAAGGGGAGGAGTCCAGAGAGGAAGTAGGAAGCCAGGAGTCACACTAAACACCCTCCCTCTCCTTGTCTGAGGGGTATAAAGAGGCAGCAGTGACAGAAGGAGATGAGGAGCCTCTTCCTCTCTTTCTCTGCCTTCCAGTCCTATGCGCTTTAATGAGTATAAATATACCTGGTGTGAAACGAGGGGTACGCCGTCGACGGGAGAACCACACCCCGGCAGCAGAGAGGAAGTGAGCAGCCACCACCAGGATGGGCGTGACGACCGCCGGGTCCGTGAGCAGGTCCATTGCTAACCGCTTACGTGCTAACTGACCCAGAGTCAGTTCGCTCCACAAAGACTTAAAACGAGAGTGACCACTTCCGGTGTCCAATACCAATCCCAGGTCTGTCCTAAGACGGGCAAGTCCGTGAGCAACAAGCTACTGAAGAGTTTTGAAGTTTCTGCCTCAGCCTGTTCGATAGAAGCATCTCTCCTGTTTTTTTTTGTTGCCTTGGATAATAGTCAGCTGTTAGATTAACTTTTCTCAACTTTCCATCCCAGTCTTCGCTGTCCTTCTCCAACTTCTCCTTTTTGAACACGTAGCCTCACTGCTGAGAGACTAGTAATCTCTGCCAAGTCCTTCTCTCCATTCGAGCTACCTCCCTCTTTACACCAATCCTCTCTAGTCTCACTCGCTCTTTACACCAATCCTCTCTAGTCTCACTTGCTCTTTACACCAATCCTCTCCAGTCTCACTCGCTCTTTACACCAATCCTCTCTAGTCTCACTCGCTCTTTCGTTAGCCCCTGTCTTGCACTCTGACACTCATACACTGAATTCCTTTCCCCTGAAACAAGCGCCCGGCACTGAGCCGTTGCTCCGACCACCACTATAAAAAAGTTCAGAAATTGAATAAAACCAATGAAACCGTTGGGTTCCTTCTTTCTCTAGCTAGGGAGGAAACAACATGAGAGATCGTCTTTCCTTTGTGCATGTTTGCGCATATGTCCATGTGTGTGTGTGTCCGTGTGTGTGTGTCAACCTGCGTGTCAACCCGCGTGTCAACCCGCGTGTCATGTGTGAGCATGTGCTGCCGTCTCTGTTTGGCTCACTCATAGCAACGGAGATGTCACTCCTTCCTAAATGTATTAATGGCCATCTTTGAATGGAACTATTCCGACTGTGGGTGACTTGATAGACCACTAAACCAAGGTGAGTGAGTGAGTGAGTGAGACAGAGAGAGACAGAGAGAGAGACAGAGAGAGAGACAGAGAGAGAGACAGAGAGAGAGACAGAGAGTGAGAGAGTGAGTGAGAGTGAGTGTGAGAGAGTATGACATTACGGTCTAAAATAGTGAGAGAACAACATGAGGGTTGTGGCAGGGAACTGCTATCTAACTAAAAGAGTAACGATGCTGTACACTCTAAAAGTGGGTGAGTGCATGAAGTCACGATATGTGAGACGGATGATCTCAGTGAGTCAGCATGGCAGGGGGACAGGGGTAGAATAGATATAGACAGCATGACAGGGGGTAGAATAGATATAGACAGCATGACAGGGGGTAGAATAGGTATAGACAGCATGACAGGGGGACAGGGGGTAGAATAGATATAGACAGCATGACAGGGGGACAGGGGGTAGAATAGATATAGACAGCATGGCAGGGGGTCAGGGGGTAGAATACATATAGACAGCATGGCAGGGGGACAGGGGGTAGAATACATATAGACAGCATGACAGGGGGTAGAATAGATATAGACAGCATGACAGGGGGACAGGGGGTAGAATACATATAGACAGCATGACAGGGGGACAGGGGGTAGAATACATATAGACAGCATGACAGGGGGTAGAATATATATAAACAGCATGACAGGGGGACAGGGGGTAGAATACATATAGACAGCATGACAGGGGGACAGGGGGTAGAATACATATAGACAGCATGACAGGGGGACAGGGGGTAGAATACATATAGACAGCATGACAGGGGGACAGGGGGTAGAATACATATAGACAGCATGACAGGGGGACAGGGGGTAGAATAGATATAGACAGCATGACAGGGGGTAGAATAGATATAAACAGCATGACAGGGGGTAGAATAGATATAAACAGCATGACAGGGGGACAGGGGGTAGAATACATATAGACAGCATGACAGGGGGACAGGGGGTAGAATACATATAGACAGCATGACAGGGGGACAGGGGGTAGAATAGATATAGACAGCATGACAGGGGGACAGGGGGTAGAATAGATATAGACAGCATGACAGGGGGACAGGGGGTAGAATAGATATAGACAGCATGGCAGGGGGACAGGGGGTAGAATAGATATAGACAGCATGACAGGGGGACAGGGGGTAGAATAGATATAGACAGCATGACAGGGGGAAGAATAGATATAGACAGCATGACAGGGGGACAGGGGGTAGAATAGATATAGACAGCATGGCAGGGGGTCAGGGGGTAGAATACATATAGACAGCATGACAGGGGGACAGGGGGTAGAATAGATATAGACAGCATGGCAGGGGGACAGGGGGTAGAATAGATATAGACAGCATGACAGGGGGAAGAATAGATATAGACAGCATGACAGGGGGACAGGGGGTAGAATAGATATAGACAGCGTGGCAGGGGGTAGAATACATAGACAGCATGACAGGGGGACAGGGGGTAGAATATATATAGACAGCATGACAGGGGGACAGGGGGTAGAATAGATATAGACAGCATGACAGGGGGACAGGGGGTAGAATAGATATAGACAGCATGACAGGGGGACAGGGGGTAGAATAGATATATAGACAGCATGGCAGGGGGTCAGGGGGTAGAATAGATATAGACAGCATGGCAGGGGGACAGGGGGTAGAATAGATATAGACAGCATGACAGGGGGACAGGGGGTAGAATAGATATAGACAGCATGACAGGGGGACAGGGGGTAGAATAGATATAGACAGCGTGGCAGGGGGTAGAATACATAGACAGCATGACAGGGGGACAGGGGGTAGAATATATATAGACAGCATGACAGGGGGACAGGGGGTAGAATAGATATAGACAGCATGACAGGGGGACAGGGGGTAGAATAGATATATAGACAGCATGGCAGGGGGTCAGGGGGTAGAATAGATATAGACAGCATGGCAGGGGGTCAGGGGGTAGAATAGATATAGACAGCATGACAGGGGGACAGGGGGTAGAATAGATATAGACAGCATGACAGGGGGACAAGGGATAGAATAGATATAGACAGCATGACAAGGGATAGAATAGATATAGACAGCATGGCAGGGGGTCAGGGGGTAGAATACATATAGACAGCATGACAGGGGGACAGGGGGTAGAATAGATATAGACAGCATGGCAGGGGGACAGGGGGTAGAATAGATATAGACAGCATGACAGGGGGACAGGGGGTAGAATAGCTATAGACAGCATGACAGGGGGTAGAATAGATATAGACAGCATGACAGGGGGACAGGGGGTAGAATAGATATAGACAGCATGACAGGGGGTAGAATAGATCTAGACAGCATGACAGGGGGACAGGGGGTAGAATAGATATAGACAGCATGACAGGGGGACAGGGGGTAGAATACATATAGACAGCATGGCAGGGGGTCCTTGAGTTACTCAGCCCTCACAGAGAACCGTGTGTGTGTGTGTGTGTGTGTGTGTGTGTGTGTGTGCGTACACAATATGGACGTGCATGCATTGCATTTCTAAACTGTTCTCCTGCATGTCAACGCTAATGTTACAGTGGCAACAACTTCTAACCGAGCTGCTGTCCAAGACAAGATCAACCAAAACACATAAAAGGTCATAGAATCCAATTTAGAATCACATGGAGATGAATAGTGAGTGAGTGAGTGAGTGAGTGAGTGAGTGAGTGAGTGAGTGAGTGAGTGAGTGAGTGAGTGAGTGAGTGAGTGAGTGAGTGAGTGAGTGAGTGAGTGAGTGAGTGAGTGAGTGAGTGAGTGAGTGAGTGAGTGAGACCGTGAGTTTGGAAAGGCCAGGCCTATATAGAGTAGCAGTGGGCATAACATCACATAGTCACCATTATTTTAGGGAAACAGTTGGAGACATCGCGATACCCCAGTTGTCTAGCTTGTGGTTTCCACTAGGACTGTCACATGCAAGTCTGTTCGGTGAACCTCTAGTGTTAAATTACCCACCGTCCTCTCTGCCCAGGGCCAATCCACCGATCACACGTCAGAATCATAGAAACACCATATCTACCTGCTTAAAAACCAAAACCCTGAGATGAGAACTAGAAGTGTGGCTTATGGAAAGTGAGAAAACCAATACCGAGACAAACTAGAGAGAGAAAGGCCTAATAAGGGAAGTGTCAATGTTTTAGCGACAGCCACAAATCTGAGGTCAAGAGTTTAAAACCACCACTGTGGGACAGGCGAGACCGATGTGTGTGAGGGGTGAACAGTTACACAACACTCAAACACACAATCCCTTACACTCTAGTGGAAGAGCCAGACTAAACACTGTCAAAATGGGCTTGATACTACGTCTCCAATAGTTAACAAAAACGGTAGAGCTACATCGCAATCGGACATTCGTTGAGCTTAACCTCACCACTAATAACCCCTGCAATAATTATCCAGAACTCTAAGAACGTCTGAACTTCTGATTTATAGAGCTGACGAAAGACTATCAAAAATAAATCAGATCTGTGCGCAGACCAAACTCTCACATCAGTCATTTCTGAAGTGGGTGTGACTGTGTTTGTTGTTGGAGGGGGGAGGGGGGTAGCTCCTGGGCCTCATTACTTACACTGACATGCATGAGATGAGAGTACTCAAGTATGAAACAGCCGACAGGTACACACATACAGGAGTACTGTAAAACACACATAAAAGAATGAAGTGTGATGTGATTACCTCAGCTAACCTTGCTCGGCTTGATTGCCTGTAAGTGTACTCAGCTAAGGAGGGGTTTGAATCCACTACCAAGATGAGATTATCAAAGGAAATAGCCAAGGTCAGAGGTCAGAAGCGCACAAACACAGGCGCACACACATTGAGTGAATGAGCAGAGCAGTGTGTGCAAAAGACTGGAGGCCAAGAGGTCAGGGCCTCTAACGGGGGTCTGTTTCAAAGCTCCTCCACCGGAATAGGAAATGTTTACTGCTGTGTGTGTGTGTGTGTGTGTGTGTGTGTGTGTGTGTGTGTGTGTCTACATAAAACTCCCAAATAACCAAGGAATTGAGAGTGACTCATTGGACAAAGAAGGCATGGAGATGTTAGACTACTGTACGCGCATGGCACAGAGAGATACTGGAGGGAAAGAGAGAACGAATGAACGAACAAACGAAAAATGGGAAAGTGAGAGATGAGAGAACGAAAGGAGGGAAGAAAGAAGAGAGGAGATAAAGGGAAGGTAGAGAGGTGGTAGAGAGACACACAAAAGGTTGGTCCGGTGTGGCTCAGTTGGTAGAGCATGGAGCTTGCAACGCCAGGGTTGTGGGTTCAATTCCCACGGGGGACAAGTATGAAAATGTAGGCACTCACAACTAAGGCTCTCTGGATAAGAGCGTCAGCTAAATGACTAAAATGTAAATGATTTTATAAGGCTCTGCACTCTAATGGCCGGTTGTGAATAGGGTTGCACATTTTGGGGAATATTCAGAGGTGGAAACTTTGTGGGAATTAATGGAAATATATGCAAATCAATATTAATACCATTTAAAATGTATATGTTTTTTTCATTGGATACATTTACCTTATCATAAGTAGACATAATTGCAATAGAAATAAAAAACAATTTAGTTACAGATTGAACTTGAATTAAATTAGTTGACTCTTCACATGGGATGATTTCACTGAACAACAAAAGGGAATATTGAATGATCCATCGCATCTCCCAAAAACATTTTCAACATATCATCTGTAAAATGATAGTCTAGAAACTAAAGCTTTGGTTGTCTTCCTCTCAGGCTTCCATGTCTTCTCCCTGGACCTCCTCAATGTCTTCCTCTCAGGCTTCCATGTCTTCTCCCTGGAGGCCTCATCGTCACTGTCACTTTCCAATCTTGTTGAGGACGGCTCATTGTCAGGCTCAAAAACCCTCAAATTTGCCCGGATGCTGAGATATGTTGGCACAACTGCCATATCGCATCTCCATCCCAAAGCCCTTGCTTGGAAGTGTACTTTGCCAGACTGCCAAGAACCTTGCCCTCATCCAGGCCAAGGTGGCGAGACACGGTAGTGATGACACCATAGGCCTTGTTAATCTCTGCACCAGACAGGATGCTCTTGCCAGCATACTTGGAGTCCAACATGTACGCCGCGGCGTGTATGGGCTTCAGGCAGAAGTCTTCATGATTTATGATGCACTTCAGAACTGCAGTTTCCTCTGCTTGGAGCAACAGTGAAGTGAGCAGGGCAATACGCATTTCTTCTCTTACATCTGTAAGCAGAGTGAACATCAGACAGGATGGCATTGTCTCCATCAATCCGTGCAATGGCTACTGCTATAGGTTTCAGGAGGTACAGGCTGCATACCGCTCTCTCTCAAAATACATCATCCAGGAGGATCCTCTTGATGGGGCTGTCCATATATCGGCAGAATGTGATATGGCCATTTCTTGGAGAGACTCCTTCCCCTCCAGGAGACTGTCAAACATGACACCACCACCCCAACTGGTGTTGCTGGGCAGCTTCAATGTGGTGTGCATACTCTTCTCACTTTGCTTGTTGAGGTAGATTGCTGCTATAACTTGATGACCCTTCACATACCTAACCATTTCATTAGCTCTCTTGTAAAGTGTATCCATTGTTTTCAGTGCCATGATGTCCTTGAGGAGCAGATTCAATGCATGAGCAGCACAGCCAATGGGCGTGATGTGAGGGTAGGACTCCTCCATTTTAGACCAAGCAGCCTTCATGATCGCAGCATCGTCTGTCACCAGTGCAAATACCTTCTGAGGTCATTGACTGCCTTCAGCTCATCTGCAATGTAGAGAGCAGTGTGTCTGTGCTCTTGTGGAATACTGGTTGAGGGGTGGAGATGATGTAGTTAATTATTCTTGCCCACGAACATTCAACCACCAATCAGAGATGATTGCAATACAGTCTGCTTTCTCTATGATTTGCTTGACTTTCACCAGCAAATGAGTAGATAAAGCGTGTCTGGTTGGAGAGTGGTATGCTGGGTGAAGAACATTCAGAAATGTCTTCCAATACACATTGCCTGTGAGCATCAGAGGTGATCAGTTGCATACACAGCTCGAGCAAGACATTCATCAGCATTTATGACTACGTTCCTCCATTGAGTCAAAAAAAATGATTCCAGGAGGACCATGAGCTGTTGCTAGTGATAAGGTGTCTGATTCATCATTTTCACCTCGAATAGAAGTAGAGGGTCTTTTGCCAAAGGTTGCTCGTTGTGAGCGCTGAGGGAACTTTATGCACTTGGCCAGATGATTCTGCATCTTTGTTGCATTCTTCACATATGATTTGGCACAGTATTTGCAAATGTACGCAGCTTTTCCTTCTACATTAGCTGCAGTGAAATGTCTCCATACATCAGATAGTGCCCGTGGCATTTTTCTGTAAAGATTCTATTTTTTTTTGTATAAAAAAACAAATACAATTTTACGTAGAGATAAATAGTTAAGCAGCTAGATTAAAACAACTCCTTTGTAAGATAAATGTTTTAAAATGAAACATGTATGGAAATAGGTGAATTAACACTTCTCAGTTAGCAGGCTCAAGCAAGCTAAAACCCATATGGTAGCAAAAAACTAACTAGCAGAAATTGTTAACAACACACTTTGCGGTAGGCTGCTATTTACTAGTTACATACTATGTATGTCATATAAAATCTATTCACCCCACCCAGTATTGTAATCAAAACTTACCAGAAAGCATGTAGTCCTGGGCTCAGACAGTGTAGTAGTGTGGGCTCAATAGCATCTCATTAGTGTGCAAGATGTTGAGAATCAGCTGTACATGTGATGGAAGAATGCACTGCACATGTGATGGAAGAATGCACTGTGCATGCAGAGGGTTGCAATTCCATTGAATTGGGGATAGTTTAACCAAAATATACCACAATAAATAGAATTGCTTTTTTGATGAATTTAAGCAAAGTTCATGGAAAATTTCAGGAAATTTCCCGACCCTTTGTAACCCTAGTTGAGAATGAACCGTTTCATACAGAGACCAGAATCTCACACGAGAACCCCCCCGCACACACAAATTGTTCATTGTGACCACTGACCAAAGTCATGAAGGTCCCTGCTATTCACACTTCCAATTCCAACATTATCAGTCCATTGTCTTCCTTTCCATTCTTTTATTTTCCCCAGGTCTCGTTCCCTCTCTCCCTCCCCCTATAGGCCGCTAAATTGCTTGAGTCTGCAGCATCATGTAGGATAGGGAGTCTGCCAACAAGGTCACCCTGACATACAAGACCACACACACACACACACACACACACACACACAAGCCTACATCCATTAACTGAAAAACACCCCTAGCCCATGCCCATGAGGAAAGACCGTGCTCACATGAACACTGTGTATGCACATTCAAAAAGGCACACACGACATGAAGCGCTGGAGTAAAAACTATTTGCCTACATTTTATCTATTCAAACCTTAAGGTTTGGAGAAATTTCCCCCGTGCTCCATATTTCTCATTGTCGTCTTCCGTTCCCATCTTTAAATAACCCACAGGAAACATGATAATGACGGCAGCCTGAGGAAGAGGTGGATATGAGAGGGAGGAAGAGGATGACAGACAGCAACAGCGGGAACATTATTTAACTGGCCTTGGCATGTCTTGTCAGTACAGCTATAAAACAAAAAATATCATAAAAAGGAAGTCACTCTTTCCCCGTCCTTCTGTTTCTCTGTCGGTCTGCCTTCCGCTCACCCATGCTCTCGGCTGGCATCCCTCCATCCCTCTCCATCTTCTACCCGTCTCATCCTCTGCTTTTTCCCTGCCTCTTCCTCCTTCCTGCGCTGCGGTCTGCATAACTGTGGATCAAACTAGCCCTTGAAATACCAGTCTCCAAATACAGTAGACTAATAGCAATGTGGAGACACACAGAGGCAAACCTAAGCAATACGGTTCAAAGAGAAATCGCAACAATGTATTAATGGGCCACACGGCTGGTCGTGTTCCATTCCGTATACTTCTCCTGAGCACTCCAATTGTGCCCACAAGTATATACTTAATGGAATACATTCTATTGGTGTCCAGTCCAGTCACCAGCTGTGTGGCCCTGACGCATCATCACAGGGCGCCCCCACAGTTCCGCAGTGAACCCGCGACCCCTTCATTGCTGCTATAAGCACAAACACTTCCTGTAGAGGAATCTGAGCCAGCTGGAGCCAGCCAGAGACTTTCCCTGCTCCATACTGTTCTATTCAATACGCCTGCTTGCAAGTTAGGAAAAACTGAGAAAAGGGGGAGAACAGGATCTGATGGCGTGGGGGGGCCAGAGTTTTATACAACAGGGGTTATAGAGTTCAGTTGAATCCCACTAGTACAGTAGGATAGTGTGTTGTAAGTGTGTAGCCTGTGGCATAGTATAATGGAGTATGTTTTAGACATTGAGTAGCACAAAAACTAAGGCTAATTTACACAAAGCCTCAATTTCTCTCTCCAGGTTCATTCAAATGACAGAAGGTCCCTGTAATACCACATTCTACAGTTAGGGGGCAACATGGTTCTATTTACAGAGGGTACACAGGCCTAAACCCACAGTGACAGAAAACAAATTCAGCAGTTAGGCCCATTTGCTCTTATCTCAGTTCTCCCTCTTCTCAGTAAACTGCAGCCATTACGAGCAACACAAAACAAACTGCAACAGGATCAGTTATTAAAAAAAAAAAAAGGTACAGAGAGCTAACATGAAGCCAATCCAAATGGCGTCACTAGGTAAACATATAGGTCTACGCGTCACACTCTATAACAGCAGATGCACAGAGAGAGATAGGGATGGAGTCTGGAGATTAGCACACAGCCTGCTGCTAATAGAACACACTTCTTTTCAGACAGTGAGAGGTTAAAATCCCTGGGTCAACCAGGCAGAAGCACTCCCAGACAGAGTGGAAGTCTGCATCATTAGAGCATGCCTAATCACACACAGAGCTAATGAAGGTAGGGGGGGTTGGTGTTAATACCATCTTTGACATGTCGGAGAGAGATACTGTAGCCTACGGTTCAGGAAACAAAACCTCCGTGACATTAACGTTGCCGTGTGCGTCGTTACTTGAATTGTCTTGGAATGTTTGTGACACCGTTGAATTTACATACCGTAGGCCTATTTCAAAAAGGGCAGTTTGCCGAACACTCTGTGGTGGCATAGAGAATAGTGTTGGCGACATCCACGGCCCGCTATCAAGGCAACAGGGAGGCATTTACAAACCAACCATGCAGAGTGGGATGAGGGCGGGAGCACGTTTTGACAGGGGTAGTAAAAGGCTCCCTACACCGGTCGTCCAGTGAGACACAGGCGCTGTTAAGAGATGACAGCAGGAGATATGGGCCCCCCGATAAAATGTCGTTGAAACTCAGGGTTGGGAGTCAGGGTTGGGCTGAAGAGGGTACACTGGGGTGACAAATGAATAGATTGATCTACTCTGAGGAGTGTTACCCCTAGGAATACTGATCTAAGTTCCGTGTTGAGGTTTGAGGCCCTAATGGTTAAGGTTAGGGGAGGGTAATATGATCCTAGATCAGTGATTGTGACTAAGGGCAACTTCTACCTGGTTACAGCGGTAGAGATTACAGAGAGTATGAGAAAGGCTTTGATATGGATTTCAGGTCATGTCAAAAATGAATTTCTGAAATATTACACTCAGAGAAAGCTCTCATTTTCATTGTTCATGCAAAACGAGAGAACAGCTGTAAAAAGCCCCTGAATAGACTGATTTGTTGACGGACACAGCCACCATGGGTGAGGACGAGGGGCACCGGAGGAAAGGGCATGGGGGACGGACAGGAGAGAGACGCCAGGACACAGAGTGATAATAAACCAGTGGTGAGACTGGCGTCAGGAACACCCGTCGAGTCACTAGGCTACAGAACAAGGCACCACGGACCCTGACAACAAGTAGGCCCGTTCACATTGAGAACACAGCTACGCTCACGTCACACACATCAATACCTTCGGCAAGGACACAGAGAGACTGAGGGAGAGAGAGGTGGTGAGTGACAAACATTTCTTAACAAGGGCAGAGACAGAAAGGTAGAGAGGGGTCACACACACACACACACACACACACACACACACACACACACACACACACAGGCCTTGTTTACAGGAAACAGCCCTGCAGTTTGACTGTGCTCTCCAGGGCATGCAGCTCATCCAGCTCAGTAAAGGGAACAAAAATAATCTCATGAAGAAACCCAGTAGACCATTATAGGCCTCACCTGGAGGTCGAGGCAGCAGGAAAACTAAGGTCATGTTCATTAAAGGCACCAATGTTTTAAAACACTTTGCAAATGAAAGTGAAAGCGGGTAACCTCATTGGACAAGCCCAAGACATCCCCCTCTCCCCGTTTGTCTGTTTTCGTCCATTCGGTGCCTGATGAATGGGACCAGGTCTACTGCCCTGCTGCCTGTCAACTAGATGACCTCAGAGGAGGCCAAGTCATTACAGAGTGTGTACAGTGTCATAACAGGGGGGCCAATCTGACAGAACTGTGTCAAAATAGGAGAGACCTCAACAGTGCACCCACATGCCCCATTAGGTTGACTGTACGCCGCCTGACAGTGCCTGTCAAAACAGGTCTAAAGTACCTGGGCAGGCAGGCACCAGTGGAGAGACTCTGCCATTTCACCACAGTGTACAAACAGATGAGCCAGGTACACTTCACCTGGGTCGTCTACTTGCACCGACTTCGCTGATTACTTCTGTACTGAGGAAACATGTACTTACTACGACTGCGATATGTGGTTGTCTCACCTAGCTATCTTAAGATGAATGCGTAGACTGAAAAGATTTGGCATGGGTCCTCAGATGCTCAAAATGTTCTAAGGCGTCACCATCGAGAGCATCCTGACGGGTTGCATCACCGCCTGGTATGGCAACTGCTCGGCCTCTGACTGCAAGGCACTACAGAGGGTAGTGCGTACGGCCCAGTACATCACTGGGGCCAAGCTTCCTGCCATCTAGGACCTCTATACTAGGCGGTGTCAGAGGAAGGCCCTAAAAATCGTCAAAGACTCCAGCCACCCCAGTCATAGACTGTTCTCTGTGCCACCGCACGGCAACCGGTACCGCAGCTTCTAACCCCAAGCCATAAGACTCCTGAACATCTAATCAAATGGCTAGCCAGACTATATGCATTGCCCCCCCCCCCATTCTCTTTTACACTACTGCTTCTCTGTTATTATCTATGCATAGTCACTTTAATAACTTTACCTACATGAACATATTACCTCAATACCGGTGCCCCCGCACATTGACTCTGTACTGGTACTCCTGTATATAGCCTCGCTATTTTACTGCTGCTCTTTAATTATTTGTTACTTTTATTTGTTACTTTTTTGGGGTGGTATTTTTTCTTAAAACTGCATTGTTGGTTAAGAGCTTGTAAGTAAGCATTTCACTGTAAGGTCTGCACCTGTTGTATTCGGAGCATTTGACAAATACAATTTGATTTAACTGAGTCACTCTGGATAAAAGAGTCTGCTAAATAACTAAAATGTCAATGTAAAAAGTGTTCATTAGGGCACAGCACAGCAAAATGGTTTCAAACATTTTACAACGGGAAAGGAAAACAAGTGTTTCTAATTGGACAAGTACAGGTAGTAAGTACTCTTTCCCCCCATTTCACTCCGTTTTGTGACTACTGAACAACCCTGGGATATAACCAAGCTGCCCCTGTTGACCTGACTCTCTCTCACTCCCCCATTGACTCCTATGGTGCCGTCTCAAAATATGGGTAGAGGATTCCCTCCTCTCCTCAGGGCAAGGGTCATGTTGGTGTCGTGATGGTGGTGTGCGTCAGTCCTTGTTAGTGTGTGTGTGTGTGTGTGTTGGTGTGTGTGACACTGAGTCAGAGGAGCCGAGGCACCCAGGCAATGGTATACAGTACTGTGGGAAAAAATAGAAAGGGGGCAAATCATTTCTCTACTTTTGCATAAATTTGATACTGAATGTTGTGAGATCTTCAACTAAATATAGTATTAGATTTTAAAAAAGGGAACCTGAGTGAAGAAATAATACAACATACTTATTTATTTTATTCCATAAACAAAGTTATGCAACACCCAATGATACTGGGTGAAAAAGTAATTGCCCCCTTACACTCAATAACTTGTCGTGTCACCTTTACAGGAAGTCTTGGGTTGGAGTCATTGCAGCCAAAGGTGGCACAACCAGTTACTGAGTGTAAGGGGGAAATTACTTTTTTACACAGGGGCAACGGTGTTGCGTAACTTTGT
Organism: Oncorhynchus mykiss; assembly: GCF_013265735.2. NCBI lineage: Eukaryota > Metazoa > Chordata > Actinopteri > Salmoniformes > Salmonidae > Oncorhynchus > Oncorhynchus mykiss. The sequence goes on along the minus strand of NC_048582.1, from coordinate 38,287,959 downwards.
TAAATAAGTATACTTTTATTTTGGTTATTTGCTCAACCAGGTTCCCTTTATATAATACTCGGTTTTCATTAAAGATCTGACAACATTCAGTATCAAAAATATGCAAAACTAGAGAAAAATCAGAAAAGGGGGCTAATGCTTCCTCACTGCACTGTAGCTCAGGCTCAGACGGGCCTGGTACATTTCCTCTGCAGGTCTAATACAGCAGCAGTACCTCTATCCCACTGCTGCCTACTGCAGTAGCACCGTCACTGGGGACAGGAGGGAGGAGAGGGCCTCTATGGATGGTGGGAATGGGGGGAGGAAACAGAGGAAAACGGAGCTGTTGGACCCTTATCCAAACCCCTTTGGTTTTAGAACCCTCACTTAATCACAGGTTAATGAGCGGGGGGGGGGGGGGGGGGGGGGGGGGGAGAGAGAGGGAGGGTGAGATCGAGCGAGGGAGACCGAGCGAGGGAGACCGAGCGAGGGAGACAGAGAGACAGAGAGACAGACCACTACAGAGGGCAGGAGGTGGTTAAGAGGGTACAAGGGGTGTGTGTGAGTGAGAGGGAGAAATAAACAGAATTAAGGGCCGTGAGAAGAAAAAGAGGGAGCGAGAAAACACTTGGTCAGGGGATGGGAAAAGACGAAAGCGAGAAGAAAAAAAAACAATGCAATAAAATGAGGAGTGGAATGGGGAGTATACAAAAACACAGGGTGACACTGGAGATAACCAAGGTAACACAGGCTCTCATTTTAACCCAGCTGTTCCCTGTCACCACGGTTACTCTACAATTAGGCCCCCGCCCTTTCTTGTCAGGCACTTGACCTGACCTCATAAAAGTTGCAATTATGGCCTATCAGGTCCTCAGGGGCGTTTACTACAATGTCTGCTGAGAGATGGGTGTCCATGACACAATGACGCTCATGGTAACGTTGGTAACGTTCACTCTGATTTGGGATCAGCTCTTCCTGAGTAAAGTCATCATTATACCCATTGAGTTTAGTGGCAAAAACTGGCTCTAGGAGGAATAGTGATCAAAACGGCCAGTTACCAGGATTCAGTGACTCTCCACCATGGGACTGAGTTTTACTTTTGTTTTATGAGATCAAAGGTCACCTACGTTGTTTACCACCAGTGTGTGTGTGTGTGTGAGTGTGTGTGTGAGTGTGTATGGGTTTCAAAGTAAGGCCATATAGGCCCAGATAAGGGTGGGATTCAGAGCATTTGCAGAGTTAGTTAGCATTAGATGAGAGCTAGCTAGTGCTTACCATTGTTATGGTGTGTGAGAGTCAGAGAGCAGAGGCCATTGTATTGGGTGTGCTCAGTGTCGTCGCAGTCACGCAAAACACAGAGCGATGGGAAAGGACTCCTAAGAGTGACCCTCCAACTGGGAGACAGGGGAAGAAGGCTCATATCTCAATTACAGTGTGTGAGAAAAGTGTTTGCGAGTAGTGGGCTTGTATCAAACACTGTATGTGGGCACATTGATGAATATTTGTATTTGCATTCGTGTGATGCGTATCCGTTACAGATCGACCGATAAAATCGGAATGGCCGATTAGTTTGGGACGATTTCAAGTTTTCATAACAATAATCGGTAATCGGCATTTTTGGACACCGATTACATTGCACTCCACAAGGGACCTGCGTGGCAGGCTGACTACATATTATGCGAGTGCAGCAAGGAGCCAAGGTGCTAGCTAGCATTAAACTTATCTTATAAAAAAAATATAATAATCTTAACAATCACTAGTTAAACTAGTACTATCGTCAACCATGTGTAGTTGTCTAGCGTGTCCTGCGTTGCATATAAATCGATGCGGTGCCTGTTAATTTATCATTGAATCATAGCCTACTTCGCCAAACGGGTGATTTAACAAGCGCATTTGCGAAAAAAAGCCATGTGTACCTAACCATAAACATCAACGCCTTTCTTAAAATCAATACACAAGTATATATATTTTAAACCTGCATATTTAGTTAATATTGCCTGCTAACATGACTTTCTTTTAACTAGGGAAATTGTGTCATCTCTAGCGCATTTGTGAAAAAAGCACAATCGTTGCACGAATATACCTAACCATAAACATCAATATCTTTCTTAAAATCAATACACAGAAGTATATATTTTTAAACCTGCATATTTAGTTAAAAAAGAAATTCATGTTAGCAGGCAATATTAACTAGGCAAATTGTGTCACTTCTCTTGCGTTCTGTGCACGCAGAGTCAGGGTATATGCAACAGTTAGGGCCGCCTGGCTCGTTGCAAACTAATTTACCAGAATTGTACATAATTATGACATAACATTGGAGGTTGTGCAATATAACAGCAATATTTAGACTTATGAATGCCACCCATTAGATTAAATACGGAAAAGGCTCCACATTTCACTGAAAGAATAAACGTCTTGCTTTCGAAATGCTAGTTTCCGGATTTGACCATATTAAATGACCTACGGCTCGTATTTCTATGTGTTAATTATAATTAAGTCTATGATTTGATAGAGCAGTCTGACTGAGTGGTGGTAGGCAGCAGCAGGCTCGTAAGCACTCATTTAAACAGCATTTTTCTGCGTTTGCCAGCAGCTCTTCGCAATGCTTGAAGCATTGCAATGTTTATGACTTCAAGCCTATCAACTCCTGAGATTAGGCTGGCAATACTAAAGTACCTATTAGAACATACAATAGTCAAAGGTATATGAAATACAAAATGGTATAGAGGGAAATAGTCCTATAATAAACTACAACCTAAAATGTCTTACCTGGGAATATTGAAGACGCATGTTAAAAGGAACCACCAGCTTTCATATGTTCTCATGTTCTGAGCAAGGAACTTAAACATTAGCTCTTCTTACATGGCAGATATTGCACTTTTACTTTCTTCTCCAAGAAGAAAGTGTTATTTAAACCAAATGTAACATTTATTTGAGACTAAATTGATTGTTGTCATGATTACAAATATATAAAAATCGGCCAATTAATCAGCATTGGCTTTTTTTGGTCCTCCAATAAATCGGTATTGAAGAAAATCATAATCGGTCGACCTCTAGTATCCATTGTGTCAATTAACATGTGCAGTTGGGTGTGTGTGTGTGTGTGTGTGTGTGTCTAAGAGATCTACTACAACCTCCGATGACCCTGTGTCGCCTTCCCGCCACACGGTCCTTTTCACGATCTTCACACACCAAAACACTAAGCAGTTTCCCTAAGAGACGGAACGTCCCATTGGCTAAGTGACGGAACGGAAGACAAAAACGGCCGCGCCGGGGTGGTCTTGGAGGGGAGAAGGATAAAGAAAGAGGGAGGAGTGGAGAGGCGGATCAAGAATAAAGAAAGGGATTCTGTCACACACAGTAATGCGGAAAATGATCAAATCGGCGAGCTAATTACCGCGCTGAGGCAGGTACGTTAAGGAGAGGTGGTCCCGTTTTAAGGAGCTTGTTGTGGCACATTGAGGGTTTTAGTTCTGAACCGGCTGGAGAGCTAGAGGATACGGTGGGGCTGGGCTTTGTTTGAAGAACACCGCTGGTGTGGAGAGAGCTAACAACTTAGGACAGGAGTGAGTTAGGAGAGGAAAGAGAAGTATGGTAGAAGGAGAGAAAGTGGAGAAAGAAAACGAACAGTTGAAGACAGGAGAGAGAGCGAGAGAGAGAGCGACCAAAGACCTAACATGGGAAGACATGGGAATCAGAGAAATGTGTGGGACAGAGAAGGGAAGAGCGAGGTGCTGACCGACCAGCAAAAAAAAAAAAACACATTATGGGTCAACAGAGAGGAGTGCAGAGATAGATCGAGGGCAAGTGTGTCAATGGTGCCTGAGCATTTTTGTGCCAATGTCTGTATTATTGTCAACATTTCCTATTGATGGCTGGCTCAGTACACAGCCTCCTCCTCATTGGCCACAAGGCATTGTCATGTCAACAAAGCCCCTTTGAGGGAGGGTGTGAGAAAGGAAATAAGGGAGCGTAACTGAGAGGAGTGATAGACGAGGGAAAGACAGGAGAGAGAGTCAGAGGGGAGGGTGAGAAGGGATTGGGTCCAGTGGGAAAAAGAGATGAGTGGAAAGAGAGGAAGAGTAGAGAGAGGTGAGAGAAGAGAGAGAGATAAGAAGGGATTGGGGGAAGAGGAGAGAAACAAACAGGAGGCCCCTCCATCCTCTATCTATCCTATGGCCTGATAACGAGAGGGCTCAGATTCTGCAGCCTCACTCACTAAGCAAACATTACAAGCCTGCACGAAACACAAATGCACTGGATACAAACACACAACCACCAACAGATATATAGTATACTCATTAACTGGACAGAGGACGCACACATACACACTGTATTCCCGCTATATTCAAGCACTGCTGTACAAGCAGCACACACACAGATATGCTGTCACACCAATACTGAAATAAATCCCTATTTTCCAATTTCGGCCTCGCCAACGTATCCAAGTTTAATATTATTATAGTATTCGTCCCCAATTTTGCACCGCCCTATAGGACTCCCAATCACGGCCGGTTGGGATACAGCTTGGATTCGAACCAGGGTGTCTGTAATGGAAGCTCTTGCACTCAGATGCAGTGCTTTAGACCGCTTGGAAGCTGATGTACCACACCTGCTCTAAAGATCTGTTGAAAAGGGTCTTAATCCACACGCTTTCTCTATCCCCTCTCTTCCCTCTTACACACACTTCCTCTGTCAGTATTCCTCCCTAGATCTGAAAGCCTATAAATTGTGGCTAGGCTGGTATCAAACTGTGATAACACTACGTTTTGCACGCTGCCGTTTGCTTAGAAACAGGAAGAAAACAGGAAACTGGACAGACACGCTTCCCTTCCTTCCCTCCCCTCCGGCCTCCCAAAAGGCCAGGAACACAGTGTTCCTACTGGGTAAAATTACACAGCATAGCAAAACGCTTTGCAACGGAAAACGAAAACCAGTGTTTCTTATTGGACAGGTTACGGTAGTCCGTCTACCGTTTCAATTTGTTTTGTTCCGTTTGGTGCCTAGTGTACGGCCCAGTTCATTTAAAACCAAGGTTCTGTTCAAATAGTTCCAATGTGTCCTATCCTTCCTTAGTCCCTTTCTTGAAGCTCCAGAAAAGAAAAAGACTGTAGGTTTTTAAACCACAAATGTCACTTGTAACCAGTAACTAAATTAACTACACTCTAAACCGACCCTTGACCCTTATCCTACATTCCGAACACAAATTAGTAAGTAACCTACATCATTGGTTGTGAAACATGGCCATGTAGGCTTCAGAATACAGGCTAGAAGGTAGAAGCATGCCTAGCAGGCTTAGCTACCTAAACAAAGTGACATAGGTCTTGTAGCAGGAACGTACTGAAGCTAGCCAAGGTATTGTTGTTGCTATGGTCCTTTAAGAGAAGTGTTATTGTTGAACAACATCGCCCTTGGATCCCTTTCAGTTCATTGTTCTATGGCACACTTTGTGTATCACCATTACCACCGGTGACACATACATTAACTGTACAGCAGGTCAAAGTTTGACAAGGTGTTTTATGGGTCATAATGGGTCTTTAATTCAGGAATTTTGAGATGATTATCTGTCAGTGACTCAGCGGTGGACAGAATGTGTGTGCGTGCTGGGTGTGTGTGTGTATATATATGTGTGCTAGGGCCCGGGACGAAAGGAGTATCGCGATGCTCGTTAGTATCGTGGCAAGGAAACAAAACACAAAGAAAATGTATTTTGAAAAACAGCCCTAATGTTGGAAACAAACATGTTGTTATCCAGAGTCACATGTATTTTCCAAGTTAAAGAACAGCAGATTTTTAAAGGACCAAAGAGTCGCACTGTATGTCTGCTTTGTGTTTGCTATGGAAAAAATATTGCGATATCGTCACAGCCCTAGTGTGTGTGTGTGTATCATCTGTGTCAGCATGGACAGAATGATATATTTGTCCTCAGATCGATAAAGCAATGGCCTTCAGGTCAATAAAACAAATTGAAGAGGATTTGGGATCGCATTGAATCAGACGGCATTCAGCTGCACCAAATTGCATTTAACTAAACTGCATTCTGTACACTGACTGGGCATTGGACTCAAACAGAAGATAAGTAAACAAAACCGACCCACAATGAAAAGGGGAGTTATATCGACTTATGCTGAACAATGCTAAAATTAAACAAGATCATGTTAACTAGAGATTTACACTAACTTGAGCTGAGTCACATCGACAAGTAACTTTTATATACAAAAGTATGTGGACACACCTTCAAACTAGTGGATTTGGCCATTTCTGCACACCCGTTGCTAACAGTTATGTGAAAATAGAGTACACAGCCATGCAATCTCCAGACAAACATTGATAGTAGAATGGCCTTACTGAAGAGCTCAATTCAAAGTGGCACCGTCAAAGGATGCCACCTTTCGAAAAAGTCAGTTTGTCAAATCTCTGCCCTGGTCTACTGTAAGTGCTGTTATTGTAAAGTGGAACCGTCTAGGAGCAACAACAGCTCAGCCGCAAAGTGGTAGGCCACACAAGCGCACAGAACGGGACTGCCGAGTGCTGAAGCGAGTAAAAATAGTCTGTCCTCGGTTGCAACACTCACTACCGAGTTCCAAACTGCCTTTGGAAGCACTGTCGGCACAATAACTGTTCGTATGGAGCTTCATGAAACATGTTTCCATAGCCGAGCAGCCGCACACAAGCATAAAATCACCAAGCATCGGCTGGAGTGGTGTAAAGCTCGACGCCATTGGACTCTGGAGCAGTGGAAACTCATTCTCTGGAGTGATGGATCAGGCTTCAACATCTGGCAGTCCGACGGACGAATCTGGGTTTTGCGGATACCAGGAGAACGCTTCCTACCCCAATGCACAATGCCAACTGTAAAGTTTGGTGGAGGAGGAATAATGGTCTGGGGATGTTTTTCATGGTTCGGGCTAGGCCCCTTAATTCCAGTGAAAGGAATCTGAACGCTACAGCATACAATGACATTCTAGACAATTCAATGCTTCCAACTGCATGGCAACAGTTTGGGGAAGGCCATTTCCTTTTTCAGCATGATAATGCCCCCGTGCACAAAGTGAAGTACATTCAGAAATGGTTTGTCGAGTTCGGTGTGGAAGAACTTGACTGGCCTGCACAGAGCCCTGACCTCAACCCCATCAAACACCTTTCAGATGAATTGGAACACCAACTGCGAGCCAGGCCAAAATCACCTAACATCAGTGCCTGATCTCACTAATGCTGTTGTGGCTGAATGGAAGCAAGTCCCCGCAGCAATGTTCCAACACCTAGTGGAAAGCCTTCCCAGAAGAGTGGAGGCTGTTATAGCAGCAAAAGTGAGGACCAACTCATTATTAATGCCCATGATTTTGGAATGAGATGTTCGACAAGCAGGTGTCCACATACCTTTGGTCATGTAGTGTATATTGAACTACAATAGAACGTATTGACACAATGAACTAAACTTTACTGACCTTTCCATTTGTGTTCATTTAAGTAAATAGATGTCAATATTGCACTGACCACATTGAACTATAGTAGAACCCATTGACAGGAACCACAATGGTGTGAACTTGACGAACAAGAACTGGAAAGCGAAACTGTGAAAAAAAATAATAAAAAAGAGGAAAAAGGCTAAGGAGGACGATGACACTGGGTGAGGGTTGAATGAGAGAGAGAAGAGGTTGAAAAAGGAGCGTGACAGAGCGTGGGAAGAACAGAGCGCGCGAGGATCAGTCGGACTGAGTCAGCTGGGAAGGAGCACACCACGTTGCGCCATGTCGCGGAGCCGGCGTGGCTGGGGGAACAGGATCAAGGTGTCAACGGCTGCCTATCCTTTTCTCTTCTTTTACACTTGCTCTTCCCTCTCTTTACGCCATTGTCTCATCATCCTTCAACTGCATCTCCTCTCTTCATCCATCCCTCCTTTTCCCTAGCTCTTTAAAAATGGTTCTCAATACAGTTCTCTCCCTCCACAAATGTAATGACTTCCCTAAATGGTTTCTTCTACTAAACCTCTCCTCCCACTGCTCCTCCTTTTCCCTGTCTCTTTCTTTTCACCAGCCACTTTTGCTCCCTCGCCCCTTCCATCTCTTCTCCTCTGCCCTCGCCCACACTCTTAAGCCATTGCCACATAGCTCACACAATAGATCTTGCCACTGCACACACACGGCCCATAATTACACCCTCTCTGCAGAGGGAGGACCAGAGTTATAAACCGAGACACAGATAGGAGTGAATCATCGGTGAGCACGCAGAGAGAGAAAGGAAGCCACAGTAAGCAGGGTGTTACGGCGAATGAGGAGTGTTCCAACCGGGTCATGCACAAAGCAGCAGTAAGATCTTGTCATCAGAGTTAAACAGAGGAGAAAGAACTGCCAGTGTTACGCAATGGGAATCAATGGGCATCTATCCAGCTAAGCTACCAATTGGCAGGTTAACGTTTTTCCCCGTCATGAATCTTGTTCTGTAGGTTGTGCAGCGGTCACTAGCTGGCACAGCCACAGTCATAAAATCACATTTTTAAAAAACTGACCCTAACCACAACGCCTACCCTAATGCCTAACCCTAATTTAAACCGAAAACCTGTTTAAAAAAAAAAAAAAAGTACAAATATTTTTATTTAACCAGGTAGGCTAGTTGAGAACAAGTTCTCATTTACAACTGCGACCTGGCCAAGATAAAGCAAAGCAGTGCGACACAGAGTTAGACATGGAATAAATAAACCGAGTTAAACAAACATACAATAAAAAATAAAAAAGTCTATATACAGTCGTGGCCAAAAGTTTTGAGAATGACACAAATATTATTTTTCAAAGTCTGCTGCCTCAGTTTGTATGATGGCAATTTGCATATACTCCAGAATGTTATGATGAGTGATCAGATGAATTGCAATTAATTGCAAAGTCCCTCTTTGCCATGCAAATGAACTGAATCCCAAGAAAACATTTCCACTGCATTTCAGCCCTGCCACAAAAGGACCAGCTGACATCATGTCAGTGATTCTTATGTTAACACAGGTGTTGACGAGGACAAGGCTGGAGATCACTCTGTCATGCTGATTGAGTTTGAATAACAGACTGGAAGCTTCAAAAGGAGGGTGGTGCTTTGGAATCATTGTTCTTCCTCTGTCAACCATGGTTACCTGCAAGGAAACGCTTGTCGTCATCATTGCTTTGCACAAAAAGGGCTTCACCAGCAAGGATATTGCTGCCAGTAAGATAGCACCTAAATCAACCATTTATCAGATCATCAAGAACTTCAAGGAGAGCGGTTCAATTGTTGTGAAGAAGGCTTCAGGGCGCCCAAGAAAGTCCAGCAAGCGCCAGGACCGTCTCCGAAAGTTGATTCAGCTGCGGGATCAGGGCACCACCAGTACAGAGCTTGCTCAGGAATGGCAGCAGGCAGGTGTGAGTGCATCTGCACGCACAGTGAGGTGAAGACTTTTGGAGGTTGGCCTGGTGTCAAGAAGGGCAGCAAAGAAGCCACTTCTCTCCAGGAAAAACAATCAGGGACAGACTGATATTCTGCAAAAGGTACAGGGATTGGACTGCTGAGGACTGGGGTAAAGTAATTTTCTCAGATGAATCCCCTTTCCGATTGTTTGGGGCATCTGGAAAAAAGCTTGTCCGGAGAAGACAAGGTGAGCGCTACCATCAGTCCTGTGTCATGCCAACAGTAAAGCATCCTGAGACCATTCATGTGTGGGGTTGCTTCTCAGCCAAGGGAGTGGGCTCACTCACAATTTTGCCTAAGAACACAGCCATGAATAAAGAATGGTACCAACACATCCTCCGAGAGCAACTTCTCCCAACCATCCAGGAACAGTTTGGTGACGAACAAGGCCTTTTCCAGCATATTGGAGCACCTTGCCATAAGGTAAAAGTGATAACTAAGTGGCTCGGAGAACAAAACATCAATATTTTGGGTCCATGGCCAGGAAACTCCCCAGACCTTAATCCCATTGAGAACTTGTGGTCAATCCTAAAGAGGCGGGTGGACAAACAAAACCCCACAAATTCTGACAAACTCCAAGCATTGATTATGCAAAAATGGGCTGCCATCAGTCAGGATGTGGCCCAGAAGTTAATGGACAGCATGCCCAGGGCAGATTGCAGAGGTCTTGAAAAAGAAGGGTCAACACTGCAAATATTGACTCAGTGCATCAACTTCATGTAATTGTCAATAAAAGCCTTTGACACTTTTGAAATGCTTGTAATTATACTTCAGTATTCCATAGTAACATCTGACAAAAAGTATCTAAAGACACTGAAGCAGCAAACTTTGTGGAAATTAATATTTGTGTCATTCTCAAAAATTTGAGGGGTGTGAACAGTTTGTGTCATGAACAATGCCTGTGCCTATAGAAATAGACGTGGGATGTTCCCCAATGCTGGAAGGGGGACCCCACCCCCCAGAGTGAAAAATAGCCCTATAGTCCTGCTGACTCATACATGAGCTTTTGAGGGGGTAGCTAGTGGGGCTACCCTCTCATGCAGCCTTGTTTATGTTGGCCAAGTCTACCAGTAAGCCTATCATGGAGTGCCACACCCAGGTGGCATGACACAGATATACCGAGAAGAGGTCTTATCTTGCCCTTCACATCTGGGTTACTGGTACTCCACTGAGCGCCAGTGTCGGTCTGTGCCTCCAATGACTGACCTCAAAAATCTGCCTGTAGCAACTTCATGTCATAACCGGGGTCATTAGTGCTGTACTGAGAGAACGCGGTGTGTGTGTGTGTGTGTGTGTGTGGGGGTGGGGGGTGGGGGGGGGGGGCGCACACGAGAGAAGTGAGGTCTAAAAATCAGGTTATTGAGTTTAAGAGACGGTGTTTAATGAGATTTGGGGATATGTGCGGTCTTACAAGAGGTATTGCGGTTCTGTAGTTGTCGTCAGACGCAACCATGTGGGCTTGAAATGGTCATGGAACTCACCCAGATAGTCAGTAGATTTCAGGGAAAATTTTGGAGGAGACGGAGTCTTGTCAGAATTATGCAGTCTATTTAAGGCCAACTCTGACTGGCCTTATATGGAGTGATGCATCAGAGTCAGTAACGCTGTGAAGAATGTGTGTGTATTAGTGAACATGTGTGTATTTGTGAACATGTGTTAATGCGCACACATGTGCTAGTAGGCTTGTGTAATGGCGTATGTCTGTCCGGTGTATTGAGAGGGATAGATTAAGCTAAATCAGGGTTAGTAGATTACAGGACAACAAGTAAAGACCAAGTGGCCACACAGACTACCAGGCAAACACACAAGGCCGTTTGCATACCTGCTGTGCACTTCACAGATGCAATCTACAGTGGGGCAAAAAAGTATTTAGTCAGCCACCAATTGTGCTAGTTCTCCCACTTAAAAAGATGAGAGAGGCCTGTAATTTTAATCATAGGTACACTTCAACTATGACAGACAAAATGAGAAGAAAAAAAATCCAGAAAATCACATTGTAGGATTATTTATGAATTTATTTGCAAATTATGGTGGAAAATAAGCATTTGGTTACCTACAAACAAGCAAGATTTCGGGCTCTCACAGACCTGTAACAACTTCTTTAAGAGGCTCCTCTGTCCTCCACTCGTTACCTGTATTAATGGCACCTGTTTGAACTTGTTATCAGTATAAAAGACACCTGTCCACAACCTCAAACAGTCACACTCCAAACTCCACTATGGCCAAGACCAAAGAGCTGTCAAAGGACACCAGAAACTAAATTGTAGACCTGCACCAGGCTTCGAAGACTGAATCTGCAATAGGTAAGCAGCTTGGTTTGAAGCAATCAACTGTGGGAGCAATTATTAGGAAATGGAAGACATACAAGACCACTGATAATCTCCCTCGATCTGGGGCTCCACGCAAGATCTCACCCCGTGGGGTCAAAATGATTACAAGAACGGTGAGCAAAAATCCCAGAAACACACCGGGGGACCTAGTGAATGACCTGAAAAGAGCTGGGACCAAAGTAACAAAGCCTACCATCAGTAACACACTACGCCGCCAGGGACTCAAATCCTGCAGTGCCAGACGTGTCCCCCTGCTCAAGACAATGCTAGACCTCATGTGGCTGGAGTGTATCAGCAGTTCCTGTAAGAGGAAGGCATTGATGCTATGGACTGGCCCGCCCGTTCCCAAGACCTGAATCCAATTGAGCACATCATGTCTCGCTCCATTCACCAACGCCACGTTGCACCACAGACTGTCCAGGAGTTGGCGGAGATCCCTCAGGAGACCATCCGCCACCTCATCAGGAGCATGCCTAGGCGTTGTAGGGAGGTCATACAGGCACGTGGAGGCCACACACACTACTGAGCCTCATATTGACTTGTTTTAAGGACATTACATCAATGTTGGATCAGCCTGTAGTGTGGTTTTCCACTTTAATTTTGAGTGTGACTCCAAATCCAGACCTCCATGGGTAGATACATTTGATTTCCATTGATCATTTTTGTGTGATTTTGTTGTCAGCACATTCAACTATCTAAAGAAAAGTATTTAATAAGAATATTTCATTCAGATCTAGGATGTGTTATTTTAGTGTTCCCTTTATTTTCTTGAGCAGTGTAGAACTTTTTGGTAAAAACTAAACTCGTTGTGTTTGGAGGACAAAGAATGCTGAGTTGCATCCAAAGAACACCATACCTACTGTGAAGCATGGGGGTGGAAACATCATGCTTTGGGGCTGTTTTTCTGCAAAGGGACCAGGACGACTGATCCGTGTAAAGGAAAGAATGAAATGGGGCCATGTATCGTGAGATTTTGAGTGAAAACCTCCTTCCATCAGCAAGGGCATTGAAGATGAAACGTGGCTGGGTCTTTCAGCATGACAATGATCCCAAACACACCGCCCGGGCAACGAAGGAGTGGCTTCGTAAGAAGCATTTCAAGGTCCTGGAGTGGCCTAGCCAGTCTCCAGATCTCAACCCCATAGAAAATCTTTGGAGGGAGTTGAAAGTCCGTGTTGCCCAGCAACAACCCCAAAACATCACTGCTCTAGAGAAGATCTGCATGGAGGAATGGGCCAAAATACCAGCAACAGTGTGTGAAAACCTTGTGAAGACTTACAGAAAACGTTTGACCTCTTATATACCCTTTGTTGGGAATGACACAAAGTATTGAGATAAACTTTTGTTATTGATCAAATACTTATTTTCCACCATAATTTGCAAATCAATTCCTTAAAAATCCTACAATGTGATTTTCTGGATTTTTTTTTCTCATTGTGTCTGTCATAGTTGAAGTGTACCTATGATGAAAATTACAGGCCTCTCTCATCATTTTAAGTGGGAGAACTTGCACAATTGGTGGCTGACTAAATACCTTTTTGCCCCACTGTATGTGTAACCGATGTGAAATGGCTAGCTAGTTAGCGGTGGTGCCCACTAATAGCGTTTCAAATTGGTGACGTCACTCACTCTGAGACCTTGAAGTAGTTGTTCCCCTTGCTCTGCAAGGGCCGCGGCTTTTGTGGAGCGATGGGTAATGATGCTTCGTGGGAGGCAGTTGTTTATGTGTGCAGAGGGTCCCTGGTTCGAGCCCAGGTAGGGGCAAGGAGAGGGCCGGAAGCTATACTGTTAAACATGCACACATTCACCTCCAAGCTGTCCCACCCAATCTCACAGGTGGATCCACTTGTAACACCATCCAAACTACACAATTCATTTAAATATACTTTACTCCACACACACACAAAATGGAGTACAAAGACAAGGTTCAATATTATCCTCATGACAAAACAAGATTGTAACAACCCATGACTCAAACCATTAAAACTAAATAGACGAATAAAACCAATTTCTTTATGTTAAAACTGATATAAAAAGCTCATATGATTGGATTAAAATACTTTTGACCTTGCTGCTTATTTTACTCCTGGTCCTTGTATAAGCTAACTGCTGGTTCAAGACAATGGACTCCTGTGTCCGATTCCAAATGGGGTACGGAAAGCTCCACTCCATCTCCTCCATATGTCAAATACCCCAAGGGTGGTGCCGTTCGCGGAGCACCCGGCGCCAATGGCTGCCCCATGATCTGGGATTCAATTACACTGGGTGAAATAGTACCCGCACCATTTTCAATTAACATTGTAAAATAAAGGAGTCATATCTCCTGCCAGAACAAGCTGGTGAGGGAAAGATAAACATGCATCGGTGTTTCAAAGCTTGGAGATCCGACAATGACGCCATTGTTTGTTGGGTTTTATGTACATTATTATTATTTATTTTTAAAACACTCAAATCTCTGTGGAAACTGACAATAAAAGCTTACAGTATCTTATCTAACGACTGACGACACAAACTGTGAATACCGATTAACAGAATCTGTGGTACACTTGCAGGAACACATGTAGGCCTACAAGCACACAGCCAGCCCAAACGAAAGCAGGTCTGCAGGTGCAGGTTGCAGTCATGTGGACACAGCGAGTACAGTAGATAAGAGCGTTCAGCTACTCCCCTTTAACAAATCATGACCAAACACTGGAGCAACAGCCTGAACACATTCAACTCACACCTCTCACTGTCACACAAGTATTCATTCAGTCATTTGTTTCCTACGACAGCTGATGCTGAACAAAACACTCGTACCGGTGACTAGGAGCCCCGTGTTCGTGGCTCATGCCAACGGTTACACTGAGCTAACAGGTAAATTTTTGAAAGCAGGAGAGCCACGTTGCATAGCTCACTGTGTACTTCTGTTGCATTTCCGTACCGTATCGATGTGGCTTTAGTCTTACCGATTCAGACTTTCTACCCATGTCCTAACATCAAACATGAAGAGCTTAACAACAGAACTGGTATGGGACCAGCTGTTGAAGTGAAAACAGAACTAGCAGGTGCACAGCGGCTGCCATGTAGCAACAATGGGGAAGGGGCTCTGCTTTCGTTTCAATTCAGCCTTGAGACTGACAACTCAAAAGTCCCATTAAGACGTGCAAAGAAGTGTGACGAGAAAAACACTTGAAGCTTGGGGTAGAATTTACCTTTGGGCAGAATAGACAGCGCTAGGATCAAGTTACCTAATCTAAATCCAAACGTTAAAATCCACCCAAAATCACTCATTTCTTTCGGACATCATAATAAAAGGTTGGTAGCGACATGGAAAATCATTGAGGAAATCTGTTGGAGCTCAAATTGACTACAAAATCCACAATGCAATGCTCTCTCTCTCTATGGGCTGGTAGCTGCAAACAATAATACCAAATACAATATCAGCATGTAACGTAGTTAGTTATCTGTAAAATTGCCTAAACAACAGATCGAGGTCTAACATTCGCTACGGCAAATATACTTTTGAGGAGATGGGAAACATTAAAGGGTGCCCTCCTAGACTCTCAAGGATTGAATGGGAGTCTATTGGGCGCTAGCTCAAAAACCCAACATTAGCAAGAATTTCATCAACAAGAAGTACAACATAACAAATATTTTCCGAGATGTGAGATAATTAACTTGCTATCTCTAGTATCGTATAGCTTTGGAATCGTGACATTATGTACTTTGAGGAAAATACGCATATACACTTAGCAACCGCGTAACGCAGCATGACAACGTGAGCGCAATCGGTCGACAGTCTGCTTGGTGGGGCGTTATATGTTTCCTTCATTCTTTGGATTTATATCTCCTGTCTATAGTCTCTCTGGCACCATGCAATGGATCCTGGACTAAAGTGGCCGACAAAATAGGAAAAAATGTGCTACCCCCTCCGTTAAATGAAAAATTTCTCGAGGTAGAAATTTCGCAAAAAAATATGATCTATGGCTCATTCGAGAGAAGACATCCTCCCAGGTTATGACATCGGTCAGTATTGAAATCTGACATATGATAGACGTTTCCTAAAAATCATATTCCTATTAACATGCAGTGTAGTGATAGAGACAATCACAATGATACGTTATACCGGTTGAATTTCTGCCTGCTTGAACGCAAATAACTCAGATATACATGAAAACACAACATGTCCCAGGGAAATTGATAGAACATCACTCAGCGACGCACAAAAACAATATAACAGTCAAAAATGGGTGAACCTTTCCTTTTTTATCAGGGTTTGTTTGGTAACTTGAGCCTACTCCCCTCAGGGACAGTTGACTGCCTGTCAGAGGCTAGGCTAGGTTAGCAACTATGACAGCTGCTGATGCAAAGCATCTGTCTCTTGCCGTGTTACCAGACACTTAGAACAAGGAAGTGTCCCTCAGTTTATGGGCAACTTCAACTTAATACACTCAGGGGACAGTTGATTTTGGCCTTGTGTTGGGTCGGGTTGGGCTAGGCAAGGACATGCTAGCTACAATGGACAGCTGGGGCAAAGCATCCCTGCCTCTTACTGTGTCACCAGACAACTGTAGCATCCACACAGGGAACAAGTGTCACTCAGAGGACAAATAAGTTACAATGTAGAGAAGCCTAACCATGTGGGCAATTAGCATCTTATTCTAATTTAGCCATTGACGCTACTGATTTCATGTTGATTTAGATATCGGTGTTAATGACTTAACGAAGTGAGCTAATCTGATGGAAAGTCCTCATTCCTTCTACTAACCCAACCACTTATCTGGCCCCTGCTAGTCAGGTAAACAGAGAATGCTCTTTAGCGCTTTGATGTCAAATTCAACAGAAAACTAGGTACAGAAAAGAGGTTGAATACAGGAACCAAAGACCACGTTACCTATTATTCATGTGTCACCCTCGAGGCAAAAATAATAGCACAGTCATCCTTATACCCCAGCTAAATTTGGTCAAATCAATCAAGACAAGCGAAAAATGTACAGTTTCCCATTTTACAATTGGTCTTAACAGATTAAATTATTCACAAGGGCACCGACCTTTCTTCTCATTGAGATCCTGGAGGAACTGCCTGTAAGCAGCTGTGGAGTTCATCACGCTCTCAAGGAAACCGAGAGAACAGGACAAAAGACGTAGAGAAGAGAAAGAATATGGGGAAGGAGGGGTGGGGAAAAGCGAGAAGCGAGGGGAAAAGGAGGTACAGACAGAAAACACTGAGGTCAATTGAAACAGTGGGTGAGAAAGGAGAGTGTAGAAAGAGAGAAAGAGCGAGGGAGAGAAAGAAAGATGGAGACTAGTTGATCTGGAGGCTGAGGATTTCTGGCTGTCAGGGAAGACCCATCCTTAAAATGTGTAGGTAATCCCAGATCTCTTTCTCCACTCTTCTGTCTTTTTGAAGCCTTTTCTTCCTTCAGCGAGTGTGTGAGAGAGTGTGTGTGTGTGTGTGTCAGCTGTGGTAGCTCTGACTGAAGCAGTGTGCTTACAGCCCTGAGCCAGGATAGAGGAACTGGACTTTGACCACAAGACAGGTGATGTCACTGCCAGAGCCAGAACATGTGTTTCACTTATTGCCTCGGACCGAGTGTGTGTGTGTTCGTATTAAAAAGGAGGCGAGAGAAAAAATGCGGTGTGCTCTTATTACTCAGTGTTCCGCTGCACATTATTCAAACATGCATGCGTGTCAAATCAAATTTGATTCGTCACATGCACCGAATACAACTGGTGTAGACTTTACTGTGAAATGCTTCCAATGAAGAGTTCTATTATAATGATTTTGAAAAATAAATAGTAACACAAGAGGAATAAAATAAAATACAAGAAGGGAGCTATATACAGGGAGTACCAGTACCAGATCAAAGTTCTGAGGTACGAGGTAGATATGTACATAAAGGCAGGGTTCAGAGAATAGGCATCAGGATAGATCAAATTAAATGAAAGAAACGAGCAGCAAATTGTGTGTGTGTGTGTTTCAGGGAAAGAAGGCATTCTCAGAAGTAATGTAAGATATTTCCTCAAACTGGTGTGCCTGTATTTGTTTGACTAGCGGCTTGCCTCTGATGTTTGTGAATGACATTACATGTTCACAGTGGATTTGTGACTCCCTCTGCCAGCTCTTTGACTTTCAGCTGGCTGGATCAACATACTGGAGCAGATTACTAAAGGGGGGGGGGGGGGGGGGGGGGGTGAAAACACTTGAAACTAAAACCCAAAACCTTCACTCTTGTTCTTTCCATTTTTATCTTCTTTCTCTCATTCCGTTATTATTTCCTCTCTTTTCACCTTGATGAAAAGGTAAACAAAGTGAAGTGAATGATTACCCCATGGTGTAACCCTGTAATCTCAGACACACTACTGATCTACAGCGGAGACTAAAAAGACTCTTACCTGGAAGGGTAAATGAGATCCGCTGTCATGGCAGCCCATGGAGTGTGTGCCATTAGTGTCAAATGGTTTCCTTTCCTTGACCTAAGGATAACTTCTGCATTTGAAAAGGAGCCAACAGGTCTCAATCTTGTTGCTCCCAGTCTCCCCGATCATTTCATTTAAGATCAGTGGTCATGTGGCAAAGACAAGTAAGCTTTTTATCACATTAGAAAACTGCCATTGTCCTGCCAGAACGCCCTCCTAACACAATTACTACTACAGCCTAGATTAGAATGAAGGTGTTTAATTTCAGCAATGTTAATATGGGGCTTTTCAGATTTCTACCTCACCTCCCAGACGCAAAACCAAAACAAACCCGCTTTCCCCAGACACAATAAACAAGTTGTGTCACCCAAACAAAACCTCTCAGTCACCTAGTCGCAACAGTTGGAGAAACACACTTTCTGCAGCTTTGGCGCTAACAAAGACCCAGATGCTAATGCGTGTGAGAATGCAAGGCCCACGCATGATTCAGTATGGGCCAACAATTAGCTGTGATGAGCTATAGGGGAGGATAGAGGGATAGAGCAGGGCCGTGGTGCTCTCTACCCGTCTGGCTCTCTTCCATTCTCTCGCTCCCTCCCACACACAAAGGCTGAGGTAAAGACGACAGGCGGCCAAACACTGAGGATGGGTGAAATTGGTGTGTATAGAGGGGTGTGCATGTGTGTTTACCAGGGTTAAAAGTTATTTCTGAATTTAGTTGCAAATTGCTTTTTAATTCCAATTCAGTTCTTGAAGATTTACCACTTCTAAGAACAACATTTGAATTTAAATTAAATTCAAATGGCTTTTTATATATTTTATTCTACATATCACTTTAAAAAAGGTTTATTATAGCATGTAGTATATGGTTGAAACGTTTTATTTTAAATCACATTCTCTTAAAAAAGCAATTTTAAATAAATGACAGTGGTCTGGACATATTCTAAACAGGTTGTGGGTTGTCTATAATAATTCATTTTCAGGAATGCATTAGATCAGACACTGCAGAATGACACTGAAAACACTGACATCTGTGAGTTGTAATCACCTAATATTTGAAATGGTATGTCCATTCTATGCATTAATAAGTGGCAGATCTTTGTCAAATAAGACTTCCATGTTTACTGTATCAGTTGAATTGGTTTTGAATTCAACGTCCTTACATTCAACATTCTGGTGATTACATGAGCAGAGTGGGTCTAGAGTGTGTGTCCAGGCCTATATGATAAGGGGGGAGTGAATGTTATGATCACAGTGAGATATTGATCCCAGGCTCCATCCTGCTCTGGATTGTTGAGCGTAAACACACTCACTCTTTCATCATTCACACTTACACCCTGACTACACCACTTGCGACGTGTGCTCAAGCGTTGCAAAAGCCATTTCAAAATCTATACATTTAAATTATTGCAGCGTCAACGAGCGCCTGCGTTGCCAAGGGCTAAAATAGAAGTCAGTTCTATTTGTGACGCAGATCGCGCTGCAAGTCCTGCCTCTCCCATCTCCTCAGTGGTTTATAGAAGCAGATACCCACATGCCATCTCCTCATTGGTTATACCCACGTGGGTGATTGAAAGACAAACTGTCATCGGTCGTCGTGGTAATACTATGAAAGTTCCGATGCCAATAACCATACAACTTTCAAAGTCACCCCACTTACCATCAAACACACAAAACCCCACCATGCATAACATTAACACACACACATTGAAAGACAAACTGTGTTATCGGTCGTCGTGATAATAGTATGAAAGTTTAGATGCCAATCACCATATAAAGTTCAAAGAAGAAAAAGCCTGGAAGGAGATGTGTGGATTAATTGTCGGAGTAGAGGAACTTGTGCATTTCAGGTAAAATAACTCAATGTTTACATCCCAGGACAAATTAGCTAGCAACAGCAAGCTAGCTAAATAGGACAATTTAGCTAGCAAGCTAAATTGCCATAAATGTTTAATGCTTTTGACCTGTCAACAAATTCATGTAATTGGTTCAGAGTTCGTTTTGATATTTTAACCTACGTGTCGTGATGGCGTTGATGTGGGGGGACAAAATAAATGTATGCACGATGGCGCACACTCGCAGCCAGTTTCGGTTCCGTGTTACGAGGCCATCCCTTCATCGTCTTCGCCCTCAGAAACACACAGTCCTTCAGCACCCTTCCCACAACCCATAACGCTTGAAGCATACGCATTAGTATTTTCGGAAATTCAACACCGTTCTCATTTCAAAACCTTGCTTGTTGTTCAACAATCCTGAACAAACCCTTCCACATAAGGCAGTCCACAATCACTTCCAAAGTCGCCCCACTTACCAGCAAACACACAAAACCCCACCATGGATAACATTAACACACACACACACACACACAGTAACCCAAAACTTTCCATCCACCGAGTCTCCAGGGCCTGTTACAAGAGGGCAAAATGGGTAGTTTGAGGAGGTAGCCCATGGCAACAGTATGGTAGGTGAGTCAAACTGCCCGTCTCCCACAGCAAGGTTCCCGTTTACCACATTTACCAATTCCTCTGAAAAGACTCAAGCCTGGCGACACCATGGGATCTGACTTGTTACTATGGTAGACTAACTATAACTGAGCGGTTTTCTATGGTCCTTTCAACATACTGTCAAAACTCAGTCAAAAAAATAAGGAAAACAGGGACTTGTGCCATTGGACTGGGCCTAAAAGTACAATAATAATGACCACAAGGATTATCCATTTCTGTAGAACATATCGCATATCTTAAAACAGAATTACTGCCATGAGTAGAACTCTAAAAGCTACATAATGCCACAGTAAGTTTTATGAAAACAAAGTACAGGCCAATTCAGAGGATTCACTGTCTTACCTTTGTTGGAGGGACCCAGCAGCAACAGGAGCAGCATCAACATGAAAACAAAGAAGAGAGGCTTTGGTTAGAATAGAGACAGAACAGTAGTGCTGTACAACCCACCTGCACCGACTCAAAGCACGTGAAGGCAGTGGTGAATTGGCACACACAGACTAAAGAAGGATCACACCCAACACTGTTGAGATCAGCTCTCATTTGTATCCAACTGTAGTAGGGGTCGTCACCTTGCTCCTAACCTCCTTGCTACAGTACATTTGTCATGCAGAGACATAATGACAATTACAGAATTTTTCGCATTGTGTCAGGTTTGCATGTGGTCAAATTCTACTGCAGTCGCTGAACATGATATCGATTCAGGAAAAAAAAAAATTACATTTTATTTATAGAAACCAGTGTCCAGGGAATAGAAAGGCATTCAAGAAAATGCTGACAGTACTTTTTTTCATGCAAAATGTAAAAGTAAGCATGAAGAACTGAGACTTCAACATGGTTTGCAGATTCTATCTAGCCTTCTGACCGGGGTGACCGGTGTTAACATTCTGACCGGTGTTAACATTCACAAGGTCGCAGAGCCAGACGGATTACCAGGACACTTACTCAGAATGCGCTGACCTGCTGGCAAGCGTCTTCACTGACATTTTCAAACTCTCCCTGCCCCAGTCTGTAATACCAAGCAGACCACCATTGTCACTGTGCCCAACAACGCCAAGGTAACCTGCCTAAATGACTATCACTCATCTGTAGCCATGAAATGCTTTGAAAGGCTGGACATGGCTCACATCAACACCATCATCCCAGAGAGCCTGGACCCGCATACCACCCCAACAGATCCACAGATGACGCAATCTCGATTGCACTCCACATTGCCCTTTCCCACTTGGACAAAAGGGACACCTACATGGAGAATGCTGATAATTGAATACATTTCAGAGTTTATAACCAGTGCCCTCGAAGCCCATTACTACGCTAAGGACCCTGGGACTAAACACCTTCTGTAACTAGATCCTGGACTTCCAGACGGGCCGCCCCCAGGTGGTGAGGGAAGGCAACAACACATCCACCACGCCGATGACAAAAGTGGTAGGCCTGATCACCGACGACAGCCAATATGGACGAGGTCAGAGACCTGGCAGGACAACCTCTCCCTCAACGTCAGTAAGATGTATAGTATAGTTAAACACGTACACACACACACACACACACACACTACTGTCTATCTATCCTGATGCCTAGTCACTTGACCTCTACAGTACCAGTCAACGTTTGACGATGTCCAGTACATCTACCAGGAATCCCTCCACATCGACTTGCTACTAGCGCTCCCTGTATACAGCAACGTTATTTTCTCCTCCCTGTTATTGTGCATCTATTCCTCATGTCACTATTATCCATGTCATGTTTTCATCTCATCATTAAATCTGCACAGTTGGAAAAGGACCCGTAAGCACTTTACCGTCCGTCTATGAAGCATGTGACACACAACATTGGATATGAATCAAGGCAGGACACACACATCTTATTCATAGACCGGACACAGAGAACCCAGTATTCTAAAATGGCTGAACAGGTGCACACCGAGCCAGAGTGGAGGAAACCCCCTAATGTATGATGTTGATCTCCGCTGTCAAAGCAGTACAGTAGACTGAACACCGAGCAGAACAATTCCACAGCTCACAGAGACAAGGGAATGTCTTGAAAATAAGAATTTGTTCTTAACTGACTTGCCTGGTTAAATAAAGGTAAAATAAAATAAATAAAAAATGTCAGCTAGACCCAAACTACTGTTCTCTTCAAAGCTCTGTATAGCTGACACTCAAGAAGAGAGATGAAGCACAAACAGCAGCAGACTGTGTGGGAGCCAGAGGGGTGTGTGTGTGTGTGTGTGTGTGTGTGTGTGTGTGTGTGTGTGTGTGTGTGTGTGTGTGTGTGTGTGTGTGTGAGATAGATACTGCCACAGGCGCCAAATCACAGCACTAATCAAACGTGCAGTTCTCCAATCACAGGTTGACTGTTTAGCCCATGACACCTCAGCCCATCTAACACACGGAGTGAAGCCGCAGTTGCCAGACACCATCGATTTTTCCCACGTCGTACCAGAGAGTTGCATCGTGAAAACACTATCGGTCTCCCCCAAGACAGCACCTTAAAAGGTCCGTCCCCTGCAGAACCGGCAACCCCCTCGGTCTAAAAGTGGAAAGAACCTGCTTTGATGAATAGACAACACATGGGACAGCTTTGAGTGTGAGAGGGTCACGAGGTGAAACACACACCGTCTCACAATGAAGCATTCATCTAGGAAAAGCAGGGAGTCGTTCTGGACACTGTCATGCGAGAGCAGAGAGGAGAGAGAGAGAGCGAGATGACTGAGGGTACAGACTGCCCCAAGGGGGAGGAAATGGAACAGCTCCCGCAGAGCACAGCCAGTGGTCTCTCCCAGTTGGGGCAGAGTGAGAGGGGGATGGGAGAGATAAAGAGATAGAGGGATATCTGCAGACACCTAAATGTAGGTCACCCAGAGCACAGAGATGGAGGGAGATATGGAGAGAAAAATATGTAGAAAGATAGGAACGGGAGGGGACTAATGAGAACAGACAGAGATAAGACAAGAGAGAGCGCTAGAAACTAAATAATATAAATTGTATGAACTGGTAAGGAAAGGAGGGAAATAAAGAAATTATGGAAAACCAAGTCACCGAGAAAGGGATAGGCTATAGCAGTGGTTCCCAAACTTTTTATAGTCCCGTACCCCTTCAAACATTCAACCTCCAGCTACATACCCCCTCGGTCAACGCACTCTCAAATGTTTTTTGCCATCATTGTAAGCCTGCCACACACACACACACACACTATACGAAACATTTATTAAAACGTAAGAATGAGTGTGAGATGTCACAGCCCGGCTCGTGGGAAGTGACAAAGAGCTCTTATTGGATCAGGGCACAAATAATAATAATCAATAATGTTGCTCTTTATTTAACCGTTTCACATATAGAACCTTATTTGTTTGGTTGCAAAGGGCATCAGTGTCTTAACTAGAGGTCGACAGATTAATTAGGGCCAATTTCAAGTTGTCATAACATTCGGTAAATCAGCATTTTTGGACGCCGATTATGGACAATTACATTGCACCCCACGAGGAGACCGTGGTACCGGTTACGCGAGTGCAGCAAGGAGCCAAGGTAAGTTGCTAGCTAGCATTAAACTTATCTTAACATAATCACTAGTTAACTACACATGGTTGATGATATTACTTGGTTAACTAGCTAGTCCTGCATTGCAAATATTCAATGCGGTGCCTGTTAATTTATGTGAAAAATTTGAAGATTTTTTTAAAAATATTTTTAATGTGAATCACATTTTTAATTGACGAACCTCCAACGGCATTGCGCATACCCCTGGGAATACCTGGGCTAGGGTATACATAAAAATAAGGCGTGTCGTAAAATAATGCTGGTCAGTGGCTATGTACAGAGCATTACATTCAGCGAAGTGACAAAAATCTCTTGGCATGGCGAGTGGAGCACAGAGAGAGAAACGGGGCCATGAACAACTGTGGGGGGGGGGGGGGGGGTCGGAATGTGTTCAGGACTATTTAGGGGAAATCTGGCTTGAAGGGGAGTCTGCTAGAGCCCCCTCCCAAATCCCCACCAGCAGATTGCTACAGATTAGGGGGCCGGAGGGGAGACTTTCAGAGAGAATGGTGTTTGCGTGTTGCATTTTGCCTTTCCCATACCACCTGACATTCCAAATCACATTTTGCGCATCGTTGCTTGTACGTGTCAATGTCCTCATTTTGTATATAGAGTGAACTGAATTGACCCTTTCGAACCACATATCCACCCAGAGCTTTTAAGGAAGTCATACCATAATAAATTAAATAAAAACACCACAGCTGTGATGGAAACAGGAAGTGTCAGTACAATTTTATAAATGGAGACAGATCATTTGTTCGTTGGACATGGTGGGATCTTTCTGTGTATGTAAAATTAATTATGCGAGAAGTGGTTTGTGGAAACACCTTTATGCTTAAAGATTGATATAATAACAACCATCATATCGAAGTAAACCTGGAGTCACGCAATGATATGGTGTCGTCCTCCCACCACGACTCGGAAAACATTGCCGTTTATTAGGCTACACTTCACAGGGTGAGGAGCCTGATGCTCCTCTCCAATAAATATCAAGGGTCTTAATCTGGTGACATGATGATCTATGACTGCAGTTTGACAAATACCTCTCGCTCTAATCTATAACTAAATCTGATCGCGTAGACCAGCTTACACACACAGCATCGGTTGGATATAGAGCACATGTTCCAAGACCAGAGTAGGCACATTTGCTACACTACATGGCAAAAAGTATGAGGACACCCCTTCAAATTAGTGGATTTGGCCATTTCAGCCACACCCATTGCTGACAAGTGTATAAAATTGAGCACACAGCCATACAATCTCCATAGACAAACATTGGCTGCAGATTGCCTCTTAGTTAACATGCCACCTTTCCAACAAGTCAGTTCGTCAAATTTCTGCCCTGCTAGAGCTGCCCCGGTCTACTGTAAGTGCTGTTACTGTGAGGTGGAAATGTCTACGAGCAACATTGGCTCAGCCGCAAAGTGGTAGGCCACATAAGCTCACAGAACGGGACAGCCGAGTGCTGAAGCACTAAAAATAGTCTGTCCTCAGTTGCAACACTCACTACAGGCTTCCAAACTGCCTCTGGAAGCAAAATCAGCACAATACCTGTTCGTCAGGAGCTTCATGAAATGGGTTTCCATGGACGAGCAGCCGCACACAAAACCTAAAATCAACATGCACAATGCCAAGAGTTGGTTGGAGTGGTGTAAAGCTTGCAGCTCGTTCTCTGTAGTGATGAATCACGCTTCTACATCTGGCAGTCTGACGGACGAATCTGTGTTTGGCGGATGCCAGGAGAACGCTACCTGCCCAAATGCATAGTGTCAACTGTAAAGTTCGGTGGAGGTGTGATGGTTTGGGGCTCTTTTTCATGGTTCAGACTAGGCCCCCTTAGTTCCAGTGAAGGGAAATCTGAACAATAGAGCATACAATGACATTCTAGACAATTCTATGCTTCCAACTTTGTGGCAACAGTTTGGGGAAGGACCTTTCCTGATTCAGCATGACAATGACCCCGTGCACAAAGCGAGGTCCATACAGAAATGGTTTTCAAGATTGGTGTGGAAGAACTTGACTGGCCTGCACAGAGCCCTGACCTCAACCCCATCGAACACCTTTGGGATGAATTGGAACAACGTCTGCGAGCCAGGCCTTATCTCCCAACATCAGTGCCAACCTCACTAATGCTCTTGTGGCTGAATGGAAGCAAGTCCCTGCAGCAATGTTCCAACATTAGTGGAAAGCCTTTCCAGAAGAGTAGAGGTTGTTATAGTAGAATACCCATGATTATTAATACCCATGATTTTTGAATGAGATGTTCGACGAGCAGGTGTCCACATACTTGACGTTGTATTTAATGTTTTTGTGATAAAAAAATAATCAAAAAAATTAAATAACAAATCGGTAGAGTTAAAAATGCAATTGAAACGTGAAAATAAGCAAAAAAGTACATTTTGTGTGCACTACGTCGTCACACACTGATTTCACCAAGTCAGTTTGGTGAAAACACACCACTGGTGGGAAAAATGTGCATATTTTATTCTATGCAGATTTTACAGTCTGTCGCCAATTGGATGGAAACCTAGCTACTCACTGAGACATCATTACTATTTATATGTTCATTGTTCAGCATCTCATCACATTGTGTGTCACAAAAAGCCTTCCCCATGCCATACCAGAAACAAGAACCGGTGTAGACAATCGTGCGTGCGTACGGTCTTCAATGCCTCACACATTGAGATCTTAGTCCTTTGGCTGGAACCATTTAGGCTTTATTAAGCGAGGGATAAAGGGATAAGAGGAGAGAGAAGAGAGAAGACAGAAGGATGAGTCTACGGAAAAAAACACTTAGGCAGGGGAGAGAAAATAGAACAATGTCTTCTTTAACAATAAACCAAGGTCGAGCGAAAGCTCCAGGCTTGTGTGCGTAGACTAAATCCAATTGCTTGGCGTACTCGCAAAACAAATAAGGACCAGACAGAAACACGTTAACTGAGTTTACAGTCAGCATTCAACAGTGGACATTTTACACATGTGCTCTTGTATTAGACAAATGACTGAAGGCATCAATCATGTTAGAGACTATACACACTGGGGTTGTGTGTGGCTGCATCCCGGCATGTGTATACATTGAATTATGACATTATGCCAGTGTATCATTGCTATCGCCTCATGACTTACTGCATCTTTATTTATTTATATTATTTAGCGTTCCTCTGTAAATTAAAACTATACATCATGAGACAAAAAATATTGTCTTGTGATGTGCACATGCCCGCCTAATAAAAAGGTCAGGGGACTAACAGTGTGTGTGTGTGTGTGTGTATCACATGCCTGGGAGTCCAGGGGTGTCTCAGGAGAGGTCAACCCCATTCTCGCACACTCCATAAAGGGGTGGGGCATGGTGGTGCAGTGTATAGACTCCAGAGGAACATCCTCAACAGGCCTGGACATGTCCTCACAAACCACCGAGCTGGGAGAGCTGCCATATAGAGGCCAGTGGCCGTTTTAGGAGTAGGGCTGACTTGCTAGAAATAAAAAAATCCACTCTCTTTGGGTGGGGAGGAATTGAAAGAGTGGGAGATGGAGACGAGAGGAAGAGTTGTAAGGATGGAGAAGACCGACAC
Source organism: Oncorhynchus mykiss (assembly GCF_013265735.2). Classification (NCBI taxonomy): domain Eukaryota; kingdom Metazoa; phylum Chordata; class Actinopteri; order Salmoniformes; family Salmonidae; genus Oncorhynchus; species Oncorhynchus mykiss. Next base: position 38,260,207 of record NC_048582.1, on the reverse strand, counting down.
GGTCAGAGGAAAAGAGAGCAACTAAAAGAGATTGAGAGGGCAAAAGGAGGTAGAGACAGAAAGACACCCAGTAGGAGGAGAGAGATGCACTATATTGCTCAGCAACAGCCTCATGTTGAGTAATGGCGGCGACACATTCTAGGTGTGGTTGTGGCTCTGGGGTATTCACATACTCCTGTCTCGGGGAATTTGTGACAGCCACATCTGCGCATACACACACACCTGCTCCCAACTTGAAGTCTAGACAGTCTGGCTGCCCAAATGTAGTGTCAGTTCCACAGTTGTCTGAGGTAAAGAGACAGACAGGAGACACCTGTCCACCATTGTACACACCTAGCTCTAAGTCATTAGCAGGATATAGCATTTCCCTAACTCACATTGGCCACGTTTCAGTGTCAGGGTCAGCCAGTTCAATGAGAACCAATTTAGCATTGCACTCATATCAAATCAAAATTGAATTCATCACATGCTTTGTAAACGGGTGTAGACTAACAGTGAAATGCTTACTTACGGGTCATTTTCCAAAAATTCAGAGTTAAAAGAAACAAACAGACAATTGAAATAGTGACATGGAATAAATAAATACAGTGAATAATGAATCAAAATAACAAGCAAGAATAACATGGCTATATACAGGGAGTACCAGTACCGAGTCCATGTGCAGGGGTACGAGATAATTGAGGTAGCTATGTACATATGGGTAGAGATAAAGTGGCTAGGCAACAGGATAGATAATAGACAGTAGCAGCAGCGTATGTGGTCAGTGTGAAAGTATGTATGTATGTGTGTATGTGTGTGTGTGTGTGTGTGTGTGTGTGTGTGTGTGTGTGTATATATCTCTAGAGTCCAGTGTGTGCGTGCATAGAATCAGTGAAAGAGTTAGAGAAAGACAATGGTCCCGTTGGTTACAGACTTCGTGAACTGGTACTCTTTGCCGTGTGGTAGCAGATAGAACAGACTACAACTTGGGTGGCTGGAGTCAGACTATTTTTTGGGCCTTCCTCTGACACCGCCTGGTTGGCAGGGAGCTCGGCCACAGTGATGTACTGGGCCGTACTCACCACCCTCTGTAAGCGCCGTGCGGTGGATGCAGCCAGTCAAGATGCTCTCAATGGTGCAGCTGTAGAACTTTGAGGATCTGAGGGCCCATGCCAAATCTTTTCAACCTCCTGAGGGAGCCTCCTGTTGTGCCCTCTTTACAACTGTGTTGGTGTGTGTGGACCATGGTAATGCCTTAGTGATGTGGACACCGAGGAACTTGAACCTCTAGACCCGCTCCACTACAGAAAACTATTTCACCACAGCTAATTTAAAGTGTGCGGAGCGCAAACTTTCAGAAAATTCTCTAACTTCCGGTGCGCGTTTACTGTGAACACTGAGGCTGTACCCTCTTTAAGTTATAGTTTTAACAGTGGCCAAGTAGGCTACTGTGGCTATTTGATCATAATGTAGGCCTCCCAGAGTGGCCTCCCACCAAAAACAATGGAGAAAATGCATCCCATCACATTTTAACATGAAAATATATGTTCTATCATCCAGCCTACATGTGTGGTGTTCAACGTAGGCCTACATTCCATGAGACTTTTGAAAAAAACATGCAGGGCACGACATTATCCACTTCAGACAAGGAGGTGCTTCAGACAAGGAGGTGACTGAAAATGTTGTGCTGTTTGATACAAAATAACATTCATAATTATTCCCCTTCAATTATTACAGAGAATCAGACAAATTATGCTACCCTCTGCCTATTGGCGACATTGCATATTCAAGGACGTCTCAAAATACAACTTTGCTCATTTAAGACAAAAATATATAATCACACATTTTGTGCTCTTGTAGGAAGCAATCACTCCCCCATTGCTGACTACAAATGATCTATAACTGGGTTAATAACTTACTAAATAGCAAAGGATTTGGCTACATGCAGCTCTTGCTTTGATCTCAAAACAAGCGCATCTACTCATGACCGCTCATGCTGTAAAAACAGTCCAGTTCAAAGTGAATGGTCTATTTGCCTATAGGCCTACTGCAGCTCTGATTAGTTATGGCACACAGGTCTGTGTAGAGTACGGGCCTATCGATGAAATAGAATCTTACTCTGATGCATTCTGCCTACAAAAAAAATATCTTGCAAAGTATGTTTTGTTTCGGTATGTTGCATTGAAAGTGGCTAATACTGTGTTGATTCAAATCACAATTCCCACAGTAAAGGGAAACTATGATAATGTTAACTAACTGGGAAAACTAGAAAGTTCAGTGAAGTTCAATCTCGTGCTTCTCTGTGCGGGTGTACATTTCTTCTGCATGGCAGTCCAGGGGGGAGCTGTGTGCCCGGAGCTTAGCGAGAACATTGCTCATGACATAACTAGGCTACAAAGACCAATTTAGCTTTTTGCTAATGCTACCTAGCATAATAATGCTAAATACTATGAACGCAAGCCATTTTGGTGGGAACCAATATTAGCACTGTCTAATACTGCACTAAATGGCTAAGCCACTAACTATGTGCCTACATTGTTAAATAGACCACATTAAACAGACCTGTGAAATAAAATAATTTGATGTCTATAAAATTGCATTATCCCCGAGGGCTTTCCAGGCTTTGAAAGCACACTATAAAATAAAGATTAATTCATATTTATGAAGAGCTGAGCATAGATGGGGCCTATAAAAACAAGTGTGAATCATGGTCAGCATTAAAATAAAAGGTAATTTAGCTACATTACTTTAGGCTTTCATGTTATAGTTAAGGACGTCGCGTAAATAAATAGTCATGTTGAGTTGAGATAGCGGTGGCGGCATGTCTCTGGAGCATGAAAGGTCGTTGAGATTTGGAATGTTTAAACTAGCCGAGGCTCAGCTTAGATCAAGGAACACGGTGCTATTGAAACAGTAGACTTTTCAGATAAGGTCTGGGTCGAGATTTGTATTCAGAGAGAAGAATAAAAAAGTAAAAATCACTGTCTTTTAGAGTGAGGTCACATTTCAAGGAGAAGCCATATTCATTGAGATTCCACACATTGTAGTTCAGTTTGGCCTTCAATGCTTTGCATTCACGGTGAATTGTTAATTGGGGGTGACTGTACGTATAGTGAGCGAGATAGAAATTGCTTTATTCAAATGCTATATTTTTTTTAAAATGGCAATTCCCACACATTGAACAGCCCATCACTCCAAAGTGCTAGAGCAGACAAAACATTTTGTTGAAATGTAGTCAGCGTTTAACCCTCCAGGCAAACTGGGAGCAGCATAACCTCTTCAGACATTAATTAAAACACAACGAGCTACATCGACACACACACTCCAGGCTGCCGCCCACTCTTCAGAAGAAAGACCTTACTTCATTAGTGGTTATTCATTAGGTTTTACCAAACCGGATGGAAGGAGGAAGGGAGAGACTGAGGGAGGGAGGGAAAGAGGGATGGAGAGAGAGATTGGGCACGCACTGTGGGGATGGATGGATGGTTATGAAAACAAATCAAGAGGGGTTCCTTGGGTACATAAATTAGACAAGCGAGGTGGTGGTGTGGGGGGGAGTCGCTGACCCTCCGGATCAAGCCATGTGTCCATCTACCACAGGCAGGAAGGACTGGACGGGCTTCATCTTCGACCTCATCTTTATTCGCCACGCCTAACCTCGAGACACAAAGCAACGTGGCCTTCTCGGCAGGGTTTTTACGACCGCCCTGCCCCGATAAATATCCATCATTCCACCCATTCATCCGTCTATTTAAAAAAAAAAACATCAATCTATTAATTCTTCCGTCAACCCATCCATAGGGTCAGCTTTCCTTTTTACGGTAAGAGAAGGCCAGAGGTCCACACCTCACACTGTATCCCTCTCTCCCGACAGCTGTCAATTTGACAGTGAGGAGACAGAAGGCTACCACCCCCCCTACAGAAGCAGTTTTGAGCGTATAGTTTCAGCATGGTAACCATCCCCTTCTCTCAGACCATGGTTCTTCTCTCTGTCTGTCAATAGGTCAGCTGCCATTTTTACAGCAACAGGGAGAGGAAATAGAAGGCTTCCACAGTCCACACCCTACAGTGGCAGGTTTTAGCACAGTCAGAATTTGCATGCTCCCTCTCCCAGTATCTCTCACCGCCTCACTCCCCCTCTGTCAATATGTCAGCTGTCATTTTTACAGTGAGGAAATACAAGTCTTCCACACCCTTTGGTAGCAGGTTTCAATGTAGTCAGAAAGTACAATATGCAACCCCCCCCCATCTTTGTCTGCCCTCACTCCCTCGGTCTCCACCATGTCAGCTGTCATTTTTTACAGTGACGAGACAGAATGCGTCCATATCCCCTTCACTCGCCAAGCCAACTCCCTCTCTTTCTCCCCACTACAGCAAGCTGTCATTCCTACACTCCTTAGTAGCAGGTATTAATGTACAGTCAGAATGTACTGCATGCCCCCACTCTCTCTCTCCAAGTATCTCTCCCTCCCCCTCCCTCGGTGTCCACCATTTCAGCTGTCATTCAGCTGCGCTTCAGTAGCAGCTATCAGTATCCACTGTACAGTCAGAATTCAGAACATGGCACCCCTTCTGTGAATACCAATTGGTGAAATCCTATGACTGCACTGAACCCTTTAGAGTCCGGGCAGGCAAACCCAGACACGCCCATCAACGGCCGTGTCTGAAGTTCTGAACTGCATGAGAAAAGGGTCGGCAACAACTGGAAATACTTCACTGTGTATCGAGTTAACCTCTCCGTCGCTTCCTCATCAATCATTCTCTCCATGTCCATCATCGCACCCTTCTCCCTCGGGCTGCCTGCGTGTTCGCTCGCTTGTACTGGGGCCCATTGCTGTTCCAATGGCTCGTATCCACCTGTTCTACTCTTTCGTTTAAACTCGTTTCCTCCCAAACTATAGGACTAGAACCGCCCTTGTATTTTCAATCTTTCGGCCTACTTTCTGTTGCCTGGTCTATTGCAAATGCTTCAACATAGCATTTAAAGGATATGTGGTCAAATGGCACATTACTGTATCAATGGAGGCACAATGACCAGGTTCATGATCCAGAGTGCAAAAACATGCTACTGTCGCATGTGCTGCCAACAGCAGAAGTGAGCTTCTTGAGCCACCGCTTTCCATAATGTCACTTCAGCCAAACATCACATTCACCAGTTACACTTCCATTGGTGGAAGAAAGGCAGCACATTGCTACAAAATAAATAAAACATAATAAAATAGGCCTTTGTTTCTTTCGCTCTCCTCCTTCCCTCGCTCGATTCCCAATCCCTGTGTGTTTTCTTAGACCGGTAAGGCATTCCTCTCAGGGAATTTCTCCTTTCATCAGCACCTAAGTGCAGTAACATTTACACACACACACACACCTCTATTTTACAGTGACCTTTCCCTTTCTGAAGGAGAGAACAAATCAGAGACCTCGGGGCTAGCATTTTCTTTTTTTATACAAGATACTGACATAGATAAAATATACTGAGAAGAATGTACAAGCTGAAGGTTTTGTTAAAGTATTTCTCACAGACATATTACTATGGTGAAGTAGTGGATTGATCTATAAAAATAACCCTGATGTTTATTTGTCTTTCCCTGCGGTTTTCTCCAGGGGCAGTAGAACAGGAAGAGAGAGAAACAAACCTAACATCCAAGACGATACACACTACCGTTCAAAAGTTTGGGGTCACTTAGAAATGTCCTGGTTTTCCATGAAAACATACATGAAATCAGTTGCAAAACAAATAGGAAATATAGTCGACGTTGACAAGGTTATAAATAATGATCTTTAATTGAAATAATGACGTTGTCCTTCAGACTTTGCTTTCGTCAAAGAATCCTCCATTTGCAGCAATTACAGCCTTGGAGACTTTTGACATTCTAGTTGTCAATTTGTTGGTAATCTGAAGAGATTTCACCCCATGCTTCCGGAAGCACCTCCCACATGTTGGATTGGTTTGATGGGCACTTCTTACGTACCATACGGTCAAGCTGCTCCCACAACAGATCAACAGGGTTGAGATCTGGTGACAGTGCTGACCACTGACCATTATAGACAGAATACCAGCTGACTGCTTCTTCCCTAAATAGTTAGTTATTGTATAGTTTGGAGCTGTGCTTTGGGTCATTGTCCTGTTGTAGGAGGAAATTGGCTCCAATTAAGCGTCGTCCACAGGCGGCAAATCTGTACGAATCTCACACTAACACAACCAAAGCACCCCCAGACCAACACATTGCCTCCACCATGTTTGACAGATGACGCCAAGCACTCCTCCAGAATCTTTTCATTTTTTCTGGGTTTTTCTTTGCAACTCTGCCTAGAAGGCCAGCATCCCGGAGTCGCCTCTTCACTGTTTTTTACCTTTATTTAACTAGGCAAGTTGGTTAAGAACAAATTCTTATTTTCAATGGCCGAGGAACAGTGGTAAAAAACTGCCTTGTTCAGGGGCAGAACGACAGATTTGTACCTTGACAGCTCGGGGATTTGAACTTGCAACCTTTCGGTTACTAGCCCAACGCTCTAACCACTAGGCTACCCTGCCGCCCCAAAGTTGAGACGGGTGTTTTGCGGGTACTATTTAATGAAGCTGTCAGTTGAGGACCTGTTAGGTGTCTGTTTCTCAAAACTAGACACTAATGTACTTGTCCTCTTGCTCAGTTTTGCACTGGGGCCTCCCACTCTTTCTATTCTGGTTAGTGCCAGTTTGCACTGTTCTGTGAAGGGAGTAGTATACAGCGTTGTAAGAGATATTTAGTTTCTTGGCAATTTCTCACATGGAATAGCCTTAATTTCTCAGAACAAGAATAGAATAGATTTCAGAAGAAATCGCTTTGTTTCTGGCCATTTTGAGCCTGTAATCCAACACACAAATGCTGATGCTCCAGATACTCAACTAGTCTAAAGATGGCCAGTTTTATTGCTTCTTTAATTAGAACATCAGTTTTCAGCTGTGCTAACAATTGCAAAGGGTTTTCTAATGATCAATTAGCTTTTTAAAATGATAAACATGGATTAGCTAACACAACGTGCCATTGGAACACAGGAGTGACGGTTGCTGATAATGGGCCTCTGTACACCTATGTAGATATTCCATTAAAACATTTTTTTTTTAAAAATCAGCTGTTTCCAGCTACAATAGTCATTTACAACATTAACATCTACAGTGCCTTGCGAAAGTATTCGGCCCCCTTGAACTTTGCGATCTTTTGACATATTTCAGGCTTCAAACATAAAGATATAAAACTATTTTTTTGTGAAGAATCAACAACAAGTGGGACACAATCATGAAGTGGAACGACATTTATTGGATATTTCAAACTTTTTTAACAAATCAAAAACTGAAAAATTGGGCGTGCAAAATTATTCAGCCCCCTTAAGTTAATACTTTGTAGCGCCACCTTTTGCTGCGATTACAGCTGTAAGTCGCTTGGGGTATGTCTCTATCAGTTTTGCACATCGAGAGACTGACATTTTTTCCCATTCCTCCTTGCAAAACAGCTCGAGCTCAGTGAGGTTGGATAGAGAGCATTTGTGAACAGCAGTTTTCAGTTCTTTCCACAGATTCTCGATTGGATTCAGGTCTGAACTTTGACTTGGCCATTCTAACAACTGGATATGTTTATTTTTGAACCATTCCATTGCAGATTTTGCTTTATGTTTTGGATCATTGTCTTGTTGGAAGACAAATCTCCGTCCCAGTCTCAGGTCTTTTGCAGACTCCATCAGGTTTTCTTCCAGAATGGTCCTGTATTTGGCTCCATCCATCTTCCCATCAATTTTAACCATCTTCCCTGTCCCTGCTGAAGAAAAGCAGGCCCAAACCATGATGCTGCCACCACCATGTTTGACAGTGGGGATGGTGTGTTCAGCTGTGTTGCTTTTACGCCAAACATAACATTTTGCATTGTTGCCAAAAAGTTCAATTTTGGTTTCATCTGACCAGAGCACCTTCTTCCACATGTTTGGTGTGTCTCCCAGGTGGCTTGTGGCAAACTTTAAACAACACTTTTTATGGATATCTTTAAGAAATGGCTTTCTTCTTGCCACTCTTCCATAAAGGCCAGATTTGTGCAATATACAACTGATTGTTGTCCTATGGACAGAGTCTCCCACCACAGCTGTAGATCTCTGCAGTTCATCCAGAGTGATCATGGGCCTCTTGGCTGCATCTCTGATCAGTCTTCTCCTTGTATGAGCTGAAAGTTGAGGGACGGCCAGGTCTTGGTAGATTTGCAGTGGTCTGATACTCCTTCCATTTCAATATTATCGCTTGCACAGTGCTCCTTGGGATGTTTAAAGCTTGGGAAATATTTTTGTATCCAAATCCGGCTTTAAACTTCTTCACAACAGTATCTCGGACCTGCCTGGTGTGTTCCTTGTTCTTCATGATGCTCTCTGCGCTTTTGACGGACCTCTGAGACTATCACAGTGCAGGTGCATTTATACGGAGACTTGATTACACACAGGTGGATTGTATTTATCATCATTAGTCATTTAGGTCAACATTGGATCATTCAGAGATCCTCACTGAACTTCTGGAGAGAGTTTGCTGCACTGAAAGTAAAGGGGCTGAATAATTTTGCACGCCCAATTTTTCAGTTTTTGATTTGTTAAAAAAGTTTGAAATATCCAATAAATGTCGTTCCACTTCATGATTGTGTCCCACTTGTTGTTGATTCTTCACAAAAAAATACAGTTTTATATCTTTATGTTTGAAGCCTGAAATGTGGCAAAAGGTCGCAAAGTTCAAGGGGGCCGAATACTTTCGCAAGGCACTGTACACTGTTTCTGATCAATTTGCTGTTATTTTAATGGTCTTTTTTTTTTTTGCTTTTCTTTAAAAAACAAGGACATTTCTAAGTGACCAAACTTTTGAACGGTAGTGTATATATAAATAAGAGTGAGAGAGAGAAAGAGAGGAGTGCAGAGAAAGAGCGAGGGCAAGTGAGAGGAGAGGGAGAGAGAAAGAGGAGTGCAGAGAGCCGAGAAAGAGCGAGGGAGTGAGAGGAGAGAAAGAGCAGAGAGTGTTCGAGGCCTCAACTCTCCGTCAGAGAGAAAGATTTCATTCATTCGCCCCCGACAAACACCACCACTCTGCGCTCTCTCCTTCTTCCCTCCTGCTGTCCTTTCTCTTGGCCTTTCTTGCTCCCCCTCCTCTTCCTCCCCCCATAGCTCCCCGCTATTGATGCGTGTACCCAGTGAATGGGCAAATAGCAGTCTGCATCGCTGTGATCTGCTGGCGCTCACACCCACCTCCTCCATGGCCTAAAGAGGAGCTTGTTGGAGCGAGACCACCACAGCTCTCAAGCAGCAGAACTAGGTCTCTGGAGCCATGACGTGCCAGACGGCTCTCCAACACATTGACCAGTTTCCTGATTCGCAACAATGAAAACGTGTCCCTGTAGCATCAAGCCACCCACCCATTTCCAGAGCCCTGGAGTTGGCGAGGAGTTTATTGGAGCGAGATCACAGCTCTGTCAGCCTGAACAAGACATCTATCCGCAGCAAGAGGCCGATTACTTCCTGCCAGTAAGAACCGATTTAGGACCTGTGATTCTCACTACACAGTAAACTGAACCTAAACTAGTTGCCATGCAAATAGAGTAACAAGCTAACCACATGCATTTCAATAGGTCTAGATGTGTTCTCACGACGGGTGTTATGGCTACATGTGTGGCTGTTACACATTATGATAAAGGTGCCACAACAGAAAGCATCTCCCATCTCTTCTACTGTGGAATGTTCCAGAATGCAGACCTTGTTAAGTAATGAACAGGGGAAGGGTGGTGCTCATTAAAACAGACCTCTATTATGTTCCTCCCCAGAGGAAAATAGAACTGGGAGTCGTCTCCTCCACAAATAAACTACACCCCACCCGCGCGAAGTGTTGAGCATTCGAAACCGTCGCAACCTTTACCACAACAGACTGTGGAAATAGCGAGACCTATTCAAATGAAACGGTTTTCTTTAGTTGTGTTAGTCACTATTATTTTTAAACAGAGCTGTAAGATGCCCTTATTAAGAGGGCTATTAGGGGTGGTGAGTAGGAAAGGGGATAGCCCAATTTAGAGTGCCGCTTCTGATTAGTGTTGTTGAGCTTACTTTAAAAAAGTGGTCATAGTGCAATTTCCTTCATGGTACAATTACGCACAAGATATTTAGCTCAAGGGTAAAATGAGCCCGTAGGAGCATTTGTAAAGACAGAGTTTGCACAGAGAGCAATGGAACATGGAGAAAAATAACAGGAACAGAACAGTGCCTCGGTGCACACCTAATATACACTACATTGTATAACAGGCATATTGCAGGGGAAGACAGCCCAGTGCGAGATAACAATCAATCCCGTGATGTAGGGCACAAGTTATTAGTAGCGGGGCACGAGGACAGAGCAGTCATTAGGAGAGAGATAGACATGCAGACATTGACGGTCATACTGAACAAGTAATGAGTGTGCAGAGAGAGTAGGACTGACAAAAGTGAGTAATGACCAGAGAGAGAAAGAGGCAGAGAATCTGAGAAGGTAGTTCTGTCCTCAAGGAAGAGAGAAAAAGACAGAGACACAGACCGAGGCCGACAGAGACAGACCGAGAACGAAAGAGACAACTGTCTCAGGGGGAGGGTCAGTCAATGAGTCTACAAGCTACTGATGACAGGTAATTAGATAGCAGCTCAGCAGCAGCTCAGGACCTCCCACAGATGCTGTCCCTCAGCTGTTGGGACTTCCCCTGAGACAACAGAGGTGAAAAGTCAGACACCACGCTAAGGTGTGTGAGGTCAAAGAGCATCTTAAGGAGGAAGCCTATTTTTATTTTACCTTTAACTAGGCAAGTCAGTTAAGAACAAATTATTTTCAATGACTGCCTAGGAACTGCCTGTTCAGGGGCAGAACCACAGATTTGTACCTTGTCAGCTCGGGATTTGAACTTGCAACCTTCCGGTTACGAGTCCAACGCTCTACCACTAGGCTACCCTGCCGCTTTAAGAAGCCTCCTGACGCCTTAGATGCTTCCTCAAAGGTTGCCTCTTCACTCAGCTCCTCCTTCCATTGCCATTTGAAATACCATTAGATCAAAAAGGGAAACATGAAAGACCTCCTTATTGATGTAACAGATATCAATAATATCAAATCGGAGTTGAAATGCAATTCTGTAAAGACTCGCTTTCAAATCCTATTTGAATATTTTGAGTATGTAATGCTCGTTTTATTCCATGGTGACAAAAGCATTTAACGGATTAGCCAACAATCTCCTCTACCATCTCTGATCCATCTCGTCGTTGCTCTGGTATTAAAAATGTCGGACAGTGTTCTATACCCTAGTCAGTTACTGGATCATTTTGTCTATTGCAGCCAAGAGGTGTGGAGAACACGTTGCAAGGGGAGCCAAAAAGGTGAGATCGGAGCAATCCCAGGCATGGCTGTACCCATGGCTCACAGCTATACGTCTGTTGTCGTGCTCTACCTCGCTCTGTTCTAATCTGTGAACTTGCACTCTCCAGAAACACACTTTCTCTCTGTCCGTGCTCACATTTTGCAGCATATTTACATCGAGCTTCAGGAATGAAAATCCAGATGTGCGTTCTACCAAAGCAGATGTGTGGAGCGTCTGCCTGATCTGTCCGACCCAGAGAGACGGACGCACACGCCACAACATGTTCTGCCCCGATCACTGTCTGTCAGTCTGTCGCAGGTACAAGCAGATGGCGCCCATCATGTCCAGTCCATGCCCACATACACAAAAACTCACCCAACACTAACTGACAAATCCACTAAAACATGCATTAAAACATACAGGTAACGCCAACATAAAAAGTGTCTTAAGGCGTTGGGCCAGAACAGCTTCAATGTGCCTTGGCATAAATTCGACAAGCGTCTGGAACTCTATAAAACAGTGTATCAGGCGCCGCTCCAGAATCTCCTATAAGAGTTTAATTGGGTTGAGATCTGGTGACTAAGACACACACACACACACACACACACACACACTTTAAACCCACTATGCTCCATTGAGACCCCTCTTTCAAAGTCACGGAGATCCATTCTTCTAGCCATGGCATCCAAAATAAATGGGCAACTGGGCATCTTTTCATGGTTCAACCACACCTGTGTGGAAGCACCTACTTTCAACAGACTTTGTATCCCTCATTTGCTCAAGTGTTCACCTTTATTTTGGCAGTTACCCGTAGGACTTCATATAATAAAATGTAGGCTAACCAAAATCACTGACAGGCAAATTTACCACCACGAACTGACCTAGTTTTTAGACACCCACATACAGACAGCCACTGAAATAAGGACAGTCTGTTACAGCCAAACTGAATCAATATTCAGAGCCATTTTTAAAAAGGAGACCGAAGACCCAGTGGTCTGTGTTAGCCAGAGGTTAGCCTAGCGGCTAGCAGTACGACGCCCAGCCACGTCGGTTTCTCCGATGAAGTAAATAAGACTCCAGACTCAATAGGATTTAGAAAATGTTATGACACAAGGTGATAAAGAGAACACTAGACGGGGGGGGGGGGGGGGGGGGGGGAATGTTGATGAAACAACCGATTTGAGGGTGGAGGGTTGAAAAACACATCCCACGCCACCACGTGCCAGAACGCACAGATCCTTGAGTGCTTCCTGATGCAAACAATGCACAGATTTGGGCTCACAGACGCACGGCCCCGTTTGAGCGTTTTTTTTAAACATGTTTTATTTGAAGCATGTGGCCCACACCTGTTATCCTAGCAGTGTGGGATATAAAGATGAAGGGCTCGATTCTCCCTCTACGTTCTCAGATTACGTCGCAAAAGAGGTTTCTCCAACCCTGCCGTTTCTCAAGTTCATCATTCCATCCTTCTCTTTCTCCTAGTCCTTATCCTCGTCGTCACCACAAGTCAATTCTTTCCCAATTGACAGCAGAGATATTGTACTGGCATTCATTTAGTTATCATTGCAATGGAACGGAGGATAAAACTGGGCCATAAACAGAAGCAAAAAGAGCTGTCGGGTCAGTTCTGTGATAGACTCTGCATGGAGGGAACGGTCCGACAGTGGTTCCAGTCATCAGCGTAGCTGCACTGTAAACATGGCTTTTGGGAAGATCTACACGGAGGATCATTTGACTAAGCTGTGGAAGCTGTATCATGTGAAGTGGCGGTTTGTGTGTGTTTTGCTCATGAGCAGTCTGCACATTAAGCCTGTTTGTGTGCAGAGTGTGTCTGCCTGCCCGGATAGACAGTGTTTCGTTTTAGTTCCACTCCAGACACTGCATCTTTAAGACCGGTAGAACATGGCTTCCACTTCCTCTCCTCCCTCCCTGTCACTTCAGGAATGTTTCCCCAGCCCTGCGTCTCTCACTGTCGTGCTGTGTCACCGCTTGCATGACTGAGGCCTGCTAGCACACAACAGTCACTGTACTCATGCAGGTCTGACACACACACACAAACGCACTCTAAGACACTCCTGGAAATACCAGATGCCGTTTGCATATACACTGCTCAAAAAAATAAAGGGAACACTTAAACAACACAATGTAACTCCAAGTCAATCACACTTGTGAAATCAAACTGTCCACTTAGGAAGCAACACTGATTGACAATAAATTTCCCATGCTGTTGTGCAAATGGAATAGACAACAGGTGGAAATTATAGGCAATTAGCAAGACACACCCAATAAAGGAGTGGTTCTGCAGGGGGTGACCAGACCACTTCTCAGTTCCTATGCTTCCTTGCTGCTGTTTTTGTCACTTTTGAATGCTGACGGTGCTTTCACTCTAGTGGTAGCATGAGAAGGAGTCTACAACCCACACAAGTGGCTCAGGTAGTGCAGCTCATCCAGGATGGCACATCATTGCGAGCTGTGGCAAGAAGGTTTGCTGTGTCTGTCAGCGTAGTGTCCAGAGCATGGAGGCGCTACCAGGAGAAAGGCCAGTACATCAGGAGACGTGGAGGAGGCCGTAGGAGGGCAACAACCCAGCAGCAGGACCGCTACCTCCGCCTTTGTGCAAGGAGGAGCAGGAGGAGCACTGCCAGAGTCCTGCAAAATGACCTCCAGCAGGCCACAAATGTGCATGTGTCTGCTCAAACGGTCAGAAACAGACTCCATGAGGGTGGTATGAGGGCCCGACGTCCACAGGTGGGGGTTGTGCTTACAGCCCAACACCGTGCAGGACGTTTGGCATTTGCAAGAGAACACCAAGATTGGGATATTCGCCACTGGCGCCTTGTGCTCTTCACAGATGAAAGCAGGTTCACACTGAGCACACGTGACAGACGTGACAGTCTGGAGACGCCGTGGAGAACGTTCTGCTGCCTGCAACATCCTCCAGCATGACCGGTTTGGCGGTGGGTCAGTCATGGTGTGGGGTGGCATTTCTTTGGGGGGCCGCACAGCCCTCCATGTGCTTGCCAGAGGCACGTGGAGGCCACACAAATCCAGACCTCCATGGGTTGATAAATTTGATTTCCATTGATAATTTGTGTGATTCTGTTGTCAGCACATTCAACTATGTAAAGAAACAAGTATTTAATAAGAATATTTCATTCATTCAGATCTAGGATGTGCTATTTTAGTGTTCCCTTTATTTTTTTGAGCAGTGTATAAAGGGCTAAAGACATGCTTCTGAAAGTTACTCAATCACACTTCTGCATAGATTCACAGAATCTTTAAAAAAGCACCATCTATACAGCACTCTGTCCCTGTGCTGACAAGACAAAGTACAAACATGATCAACCTGAAACAAAGCATGCACAAAAAAAAGACAAATGTGCCTACTTGAAAAATATGATCATATTTGGAGAACAAGGCTCTACCACTTACTCACACATACCACGCATGTGCGCACACACACACACACACCTCATCCCAGCCAGGCTACAGAGCTCATTGATCCTCCTCCTGATGGGAGCGTCACCAACAGAGGACTTTACTACACCTCCTCCCTCCATTCCCATCTCCTCAGTCTTTTCTCCAACCCATACCACATCCTCTACCTCTCTCACTTCATCATTCCATCCCCACCTATCTCCTTTTCTCCTCCCTCATCCCCCTGCTAGCCCCTCACACCTAGAAGTGCTGGGTTCACCTTTCCATCCTGCCTCTCGGCATGGTATTGTTTTAGAGGGCTGATTAAAATGCGTGGATTAAAAGAGGGAGTGGCAGAGTAAGGGAACGACAGATTAGGTAGGGAGGGAGGAATGAGAGAGAGGGGGATTATAAAGAGGGGTGGCAGACGGGGAGACCAGCTAACCTGGAGGAGTGAAGTGCCCCCCCCCTTTCCCACTACTCCTCCGGTTGCAGATGGGGGGGCTTTTAATGCTACAGGGCATTTCCATGTAAAAGGACCAGAGCACCAACATGGGAAGTTTATAGGAGCATGTCAAATGAAACCTGAAAATGTATTTTTGTGGGAAAGAAGGAATATATGTTTTTAAATCCATCTTAAACATTAGGCATAGGTAAAGGCTGTGATTTCTGGATAAACAGACTGAAAAAGGAACTTAAGACTTTATCAGAAGTGCTGATATCAATTTTGTTGATGAATTACCTCCCCCAACTGGTACACTGTTAAGTTCAGCTGATAACTGTGTTCTTTCTCTTTCTGTCATCTGGTGGTCAAAGCAAGAGTGTGTTAAACAGTCTGGACAACCTCTGCCTTTCCCCCTCTTACTGACCCCTATCATGAGCCCCACCCCTTCCATTTACTTTAGCCAGCATCCTCACCCACTGAGCACCGACCGACACCGGACATCCTGATGGACCAGACCATATCTGGAACCCATCATAGACTTACGTTTAACAAGTTTGGATGACAGCAAAGTACAGTGAGTAGAGTACATTCCAATACAATAGTGCAGTAGATTGTAATGTACTGAACCCTACTCTGCTGACACCCCATTCTTTCTGCAGACATCTTTGAAGCTAAATTCAGAGTATATATTTAAAAACAGAGCTTTGGGGAAACTTGTTCGCATAAAAACTTGAGGGAGATTTTACTGTGAAGTCCGTTACCGAAGTTCTTCCACTGAATTTGCTTTTGTACATTCTGTGGAAATTGTTAAAAGTAGTCCTTGTTCAATTGTTTTTGCTTGGCGTACATTTTAAAGTGAAAAAAGAAACACCAGATTATATTCATAGGTCCTTCCATTAAAAGAAAACAAAGCCGCCTAAAGGGATTTTAGTTAGCATTATTTAAAAACGTAGCTAAATGCTAATACATCTCGAGCTTACAATTGTTAGCTAATAGCCCAGCGATATAGGTCGGTCTGTCATTCAAATCCCTCTCCTTCAGCTGCCATTGAGCAGGACCATGTGTGTGTGCTGCTCTGCTGTGACCCTGATTCCCCATGGCCTTTATAGCCTCTGTCTATCTGCCAGTAGCAGCTCACCCTGAACCTTGGCTCCTCCAACTGTCTTTCCATCAGCATCTCTAATTAATTCTCACTCCTCTTAGTAAAAAAAAATGTCTTTAAAAGAGAGAGATAAAAGAGCGAGAGAAGAAAGACAGGAGGTAGAATGCCTATTTGAAGGATCTGAGCAGACGATATGATGCCATGCAGACCTGCTTAAAACAACACAGCCTGGTGGGCACCCAGCGTGGCACAGAGCGCTATACTGCACTCCCGGCTCTGTGGGCCAAACTGGGTGATTAGAGAGGGGGGCAGAAATGGACCCACCCCAACAGATGGACTCTGACACACAAATACAATGTTTGCATGGGCATGCAGTTCTATACTACCTACTCTCGAACCATTTGCTTACAGAGCAGTAGTAGCAAATGCAGACAGGCAGGTAAAGTGGTGCAATCCATCACTACGTCCACTGTCGGATGAGTCAGCCATGGTTCCATCACCACCACTTAGCGGCTAAGTTGGTCATATCTAAACCACAGCCGTTCATTATGAGCACACAGTTGAGACCTGAACATTAAAAAGGAGATGTCCTTTAGAATACTCACTCTGTTTTGAAAGGGATTACAGTTTAAGTTCCTTAGTAGTAAAATGCTCTGCAAATGTGCTCATAAATGCTTAACCTACAGGTAGGTAGAGGTAGGGGAGATAAGGTGCTGATAAGGAGAAGTACTGCAACTCAATCATTCAATATTAAACATTGCCTATTCCCTTTATCAGCTTTACACCTTTCCTGAAAGGAGCGGAATGAAATTTGCCCCAATTCTCCCAAACCTGCAAGCTACTCCACTCAAAACTAGAGTCCATTCATTCGCTCCTTCTCCCCTCGTCTACCTTCTCCATTTTCCTTATCTCTCTCACATCCTTTTCCTGTAATTAGGGAGTCATTTTGCAGTCTCACTAAATCTTCCAGTCATCACCCCCCCCCCCCTCTGTAATCCGGGAATGAGCTTCCAAATCAGATCCTCTTCCCTCCTCCTCATTCAACACTTTCAAAACATCCCTTCTTCCTTTCAACACTCCGGGATTCTGTCTGGAGCGCACTGTACTAAATGTGTCCCTTGTCTCACTGTTTCACCCTCTTTGACTTCACTAAACCCAGTGTGAAGATGATAGTTGTACTGCCAAAAAGAATATCCAATTAGTATTATCCTCTACAGCAGGTATTCCCAAACTGGTGTACGCCAAATACAAAATGAGATTCACTTGTTTTGTTTTTTTTAACTGTGCATTTAAATTTTCCTACGGGCCTACACATTTGGGTGAGTCCCCCCCCCCCCCACCTCAGTAGCCTCGTTTCACTACCCAAAATAAAATTAAACCAACTAGTGTTCAGCGAAATTAAACAATGTCAAATACAGGTAGCCTAGTCAAATAATTAACATCCAATCACATTAACCGTTACTCTCTCGCGGGAATTCCACTAACGGTCCGTATGTAGCTGCTGCTCATTCCGTTTGCTCGAAATGGATAAATGGTTTTAAAAAAGTAAGGCCCGCATCCATAGAGACACATAGCAGCTCTACTGGTAGTACTGCTACTACCAGCAGTACTACACCTGCACCTGTCGACAACACAAGTTGTTCTGCTTCCACGAGCACATCCAATGCTAGCATCAGGTAATTCTACATGTGTTGTTAGCCCAGCTAGCTTGGACACTGACAGTTGGGAATCTGATGCAGCCAAAGAGCTACTGCCCCCTTACTCTGGAAAGCACCGAACAGACAGGGAGGTTGGACCATCGAAAAGGTGCAAATATGATGAGAACTACATTGATTTGAGTTTCATTTATATATTGGGAGTAGTGCCTTTCCTCAGCCACAGTGTGTTATATGTGCAAAAGTACTCTCTCACAACTCAATGAAACCTTCACTCTTGCGCAGACATGCCAATATGAAAAAAAAAGCCACGGGAGATTGAGCGAGAATTAAGACGACTTTCGAGTAGTAAGACATGTATAAAAGCAACAGATAACATTAATAAGAAGGGGCTAGAAGCGTTTTATATGGTGAGCTGGTGGTCAAGATGTGTTGGTATCTGTACTGATGGCGCAAAAGCTATGACAGTGAGACATAGTGGAGTGGTAACGCGCGTGCTAGCAGTTGCCCCCAACGCCACTTGTGCACACTAGTATCCACCAAGAGGCTCTTGCTGCCAAGGGAATGCCTGACAGCTTGAAAGACGTTTTGGAAACTACAGTGAAAATGATTCACTTTATTAAAGCAAGGCCCCTGAACTCTCGTGTATTTTCTGCACCATGCAATGATATGGGCAGCGACCATGCAATGCTTTTACAACCTACAGAAGTGCGCTGGTTATCAAGGGGCAAAGTATTGACAAGTTTTTTTGAATTGCGAGACGAGCTTAAAGTTCTTTACTGACCATCATTTTCACTTGTCGGACCGCTTGCATGATGACAAGTTTCTCACACGACTGGCCTACCTGGGTGATGAATGATCTGAATCTAGGATTACAGGGACTCTCCGCAACTATATTCAATGTGTGGGACAAAATTGAGGCTATGATTAAGAAGGAGCTCTTCTCTGTCTGCATTAACAAGGACATCACACAGGTCTTTTCCATCATTGTATGATTTTTTTGTGCGCAAATGAACTCAAGCTTACGGACAATGTCAAATGTGATAAAGCGAAGCACCTGAGTGAGTGAGTGAGTTGGGTGTGCAATTATGCAGGTACTTTCCCGAAACGGATGACACAAAACTGGATTTGTTCTCTCTTTCATGCCCTGCCTTCAGTCCACTTACCAATATCTGAACAAGAGAGCCTCATCGAAATTGCAACAAATGTTTCTGTGAAAATTGAATTTAAAATCAGAAGCCACTGCCAGATTTCTGGATTGAGCTGTGCTCAGAGTATCCTGCCATGGGCAAATTATTCGTGCTGTTAAGACACTGATGCCCTTAGCAACCACAAACCTATGTGAGAGCAGATTCTCAGCCCTCACTAGCATGAAAACTATATACAGGCACAGACTGTATGTGGAAAATGATTTAAGACAGACTCTCCAATACAACATTGCAGAGTTATGTGCATCCTTTCAAACACACCCTTCTCATTAACCTGTGGTGAGATATTCACAATTTTCGATGAACAAATAAGGTTTTATATGTAAGATGACTAAATGAAGAGCAAAATTATTGATATTATTATTATTATTATTATTATTTGTGCCCTGGTCCTATAAGAGCTTTGTCACTTCCCACGAGCCGGGTTGTGACAAAAACTCATTATGTTTAACTGCAGGGGGTAGCATTTGGAATTTTGGATGAAAAGTGTGCCCAAATTAAACTGCCTGCTACTCAGGCCAAGAAGATATGCATATAATTAATAGATTTGGATAGAAAACTAAAGTTTCCAAAACTGTTAAAATAATGTCTGTGAGTATAACAGAACTGATATGACAGGCGAAAACCAGAGGAAAATCCAACCAGGAAGTACTGTTATTTTGAAAGGCTGTTTTTCCATTGAAAGCGTATCCACCATACAAAGACTTGGGACCCAGTTCAGTCTCTATGGCTTCCTCTACATGTGGCCAGTCTTTAGGCGTTGTTTCAGGCTTTTACTCTGAAAAATGAGGGCGATACAGCACTTTCAATCAGTGGCCAGTGGAAATTTCCATTCATCAGCCATGCTGATTGGGAACGCGCCTTTCTTGTTTCTCCTTTCCTATTGACGAAGCTTTTGCCCGGCTGAAATATTATTGATTATTTCAGACAAATGATTTTAAACATCGTTTGGGATGTTTCTACTAATTTTTATTGTACTTTTTACAAAACTTTTCGTCTGAACTTAGTGCACGCGCCTTAAGCATTCGGATTACTGAACAAAACGCACAAACAAAGGAGGTATTTGGTCATAGAGGGACATTACCGAACAAAACAAACATTTAACATGGAGACCTGGGAGTGCCACCAGATGAAGATCAAAGGTAAGTGATTCATTTTAATGCCATTTCTGACTTTTGTGACACTCTCCTTGGTTGGAAAATGGCTCTATGGGTTTCTGTGGCGAGGTGCGGACCTAACATAATTGCAAAGTGTGCTTTCTCCGTAAAGCCTTTTCGAAATCTGACAGAGCGGTTGCATTAAGGAGAAATGTATCTTTATTCGTATGTTTAACACTTGTATCGTTCATCAATGTTTATGATGAGTATTTCTGTAATTTGATGTGGCTCTCTGCACTTTCACCGGATGTTTGTTTGAGACAATGCATTTCTGACCATAACGGGCCAATGTAAACTGAGATTTTTAAATACAAATATGAACTTTATCTAACAAAACATACATGTATTGTGTAACATGAAGTCCTATGAGTGATTAATTTTTTCTCCATTTCTGCTTTTTGTGACTCATCTCTTTGGTTGGAAAATGGCTGTATGGCCATTGGTATGTTTGAGGAATTTTAATGATGGGATTTCTGTGGTTTTGAATTTGGCGCCCTGCAATTTCACTGGCTGTTGTTGAGGGGGGACGCTAGCGTAGAGAGGGTACGCAGCTGGAGGTTGAATGTTTGAAGCGGTACGGGACTATTAAAAGTTTGGGAACCACTACTCCACAGAACTGGAGGAATTATTATGCCTAAATCAAACATATTGTAGAAACTTTGCCTTAATGTTTCATGCTTTGTGGCATTTTATCTCAAGTATATAATAATAATAATAACAACATTCCATTATGATGAATGATTTAACTGTTTATTTGCATGCCTTGAGCCCATTTGGGTTTGGGCCTAGGCTAGCTGTGATTTAAATATCTATCAACAAAAGACATGATTATTTCACTTCGGCCCCAAGGCGAGCAGGCAACTTTGTTTGGAAAGCATGCTGCATGTGGGCCGGACTTGCAACAGAAAAACAGAAAAGTTAAGTGGAAGATATTTAAGGCAAACAAAGTCACCTTGAGGACCTCACATCAATATGTCTCGCATATCTTTTATATCATCTGATGCTAAAGTAGAGAAAACAAATTGAATTAGTATTTTATAAGACCTAGATTAACAAAGAAAGGTCAGGTTTTAGAGATAAACATGTGAGTGATACAAATCTAATATCCAATATAAAATTCCAGAGATGAATTACCAGTTTATAAAAGGGAGGTCGTCTTCAATCTATCAATGTACCATTGCTTTATAACAAATTAAAGGCCCTTGAAGATAACTTTTTTTTTTTTTTTACGATGGAAAATGATTCACCGGTATTGTGCTGACAGGGGCTATAAAATCAATTAAAATCGTCAGGACATGGCATGTACGAGTGGTGGCAAGCAGATATTTGCACGCACACAGGCACATGGCGGCAGGTAGCCTAGCGTTTAGCGCATTGGGCCAGTAACCGAAAGGTTACGAGTTCGAATCCTTGAGCCGACAGGGCGAAATCACATCTGTCAATGTGCCCTTGAGCAAGGCACTTAACCCTTACTACTATGGCTGACCCTGTAAAACACATTTCACTGCACCTATCTGGCGTATGTGACAAAACATGTAACATTTTAATTGCTCCAGGGTTGCCGTTGATAATGGCAGACCCTGGCCGTGACCCCACTGAGAGGGGTCTCATTCAATTGTTCACGTGTGAAACAGGAAAAATATAAGCAGCCACCAAATTATAAGCAGCCATCATTTGGTAAATCTGACCACAATTCTATCTTCCTGATTCCTGCTTACGAGCAAAAATGAAAGCAGGAATCACCAGTGACTCTGTCTATAAAAAAAGTGGTCAGATGTAGCAGATGCTAAACTACAGGACTGTTTTGCCATCACAGACTGGAACATGTTCCGGGATTCTTCCGATGGCATTGAGGAAAACACCACATCAGCCACTGGCTTCATCGACTACACCTCAGCGTTCAACACCATAGTACCCTCAAAGCTCATCACTAAGCTAAGGATCCTGGGAATAAACACCTCCCTCTGCAACTGGATCTTGGACTTCCTGATGGGCCACCCCCAGGTGGTATTGTAGGTAACAACACATCTGCCACGCTGATCCTCAACACTGGAGCCCCTCAGGGGTGTGTGCTCAGTCCCCTCCTGTACTCCCTGTTCACCAACAACTGCATGGCCAGGCACGACTCCAACACCATCATTAAGTTTGCCGATGGCACAACAGCCTGATCACCGACAACAACGAAACAGCCTACAGGGAGGTGGTCAGAGACCTGGCCGGGTGGTGCCAGAATAACAACCTATCCCTCAACGTAACCAAGACTAAGGAGATGATTGTGGACTACAGGAAAAGGAGGACCGAGCACGCCCCCATTCTCATCAACGAGGCAGGTTGAGAGCTTCAAGTTCCTTGGTGTCCACATCACCAACAAACTAGAATGGTCCAAACACACCAAGACAGTCGTGAAGAGGGCACTACAAAGCCTATTCCTCCTCAGGAAACTAAAAAGATTTGGCATGGGTCCTGAGATCCTCAAAAGGTTCTACAGTTGCAGACACTTGCAGAGGGTAGTGCATACGGCCCAGTACATCACTGGGGCCAAGCTGCCTGCCATCCAGGACCTCTACACCAGGAAGTGTCAGAGAAAGTCCCTAAAATTGTCAAAGACCCCAGCCACCCCAGTCAGACTGTTCTCTCTACTGCCGCATGGCAAGCAGTACCGGAGTGCCAAGTCTTGGACAAAAAGTCTTCTCAACAGTTTTTACCCCCAAGTCATAAGACTCCTGAACAGGTAATCAAATTGCTACCCAGACTATTTGCATTGTGTGCCACCCCCCAACCCCTCTTTTACACTGCTGCTACTCTCTGTTTATCATATATATGTGTAGTCACTAACTATACATTCATGTACATACTACCTCAATTGGCCCAATCAACCAGTGCCCCTGCACATTGGCTAACCGGGCTATCTGCATTGTGTCCCACCACCCCCTCTTTTACGCTACAGCTACTCTCTATTCATCATAAATGCATAGTCACTTTAACCATATCTTTAGCCTCGCTACTGTTGTTTTTATTTCTTTACTCACCTATTGTTCACCGAATACCTTTTCTGCACTGTTGGTTAGAGCCTGTAAGTAAGCATTTCACTGTATTCGGCGCACATGACAAATAAACTTTGATTTGATTACAAAGACAAACCCAGAGACACACACACACACAGGCTTAGAAATCACTGCCTGCAGGCTGATCATTTTAGAGTCTCTCAATTAGGAGCAAAGCTTGTTAACAAAGCTGGAGCCCACAACAGATTACCACTACCAACCTAGTAAAGACATGGAGAGACCGAGAGCAGGAAGAGAGAGAGGGGAAGAGCAGGACGAGAGAGAGCGAGAGACACCGATAAAGAGATGAGACCTAGACAGAGAATGCCAGACGAGCGAAGGCGAGGAGGGGGAAGGGAGGGTGAGAAAAAAAAAGGGAGGATGAGAGGGGAAAGACAAAAAGGCGGCCACTCCAAAGGTAATCAGACATGACGAGGATGAAGAAGAGTGGAGCGAGTGAAAGAAGACCACCAACCGCGTCTCTGAACACAGTCTACGAGCATACCAAAGGAGAGCAGTTCCCTCATAGCAATGGCATGATGAACGCTTTATCAAGGAGTGAGGGGCGACTACTGAATTCTTCACGTTCTCACTGATATCCTACTACCGTACGCACGAGGGGTTTTCCGGTGATACTGCACATGTTTTTCTATGACCATGTAAAGCCAATAAAAAAGCTGAAGTCCTTCCATTTCTAAAATGAGTAATAAAAGGTTTTCAATCAAAATCACGAGCCATGTTCCCATTTATAATTGACTCATATTTGCCATATTCTTAGAATTCTCATGTGCCAAAGCATCGCCACAGTCCGTGTCATGGTGATACTTGCACACCTGTAGATGTGAAATAATTGAAAGGTGAAACTTGCAACCAGAAAAGGAAGGCGAAGCAATTCAGGCGTTCTTGAAAGTCAGGACAATCCCTGTCCTGTAAAGAAACCATTTTTATAGTTGAACAACAAAAAAATTGATTTTGAATTAAGTGTGGAATGGTGCTTTATAGTTACTCGGTGACGTCACGTACCTTCACAATGATTCGGTATTCATTTATTAGGAAAAACGGGTTTCCATCATTTGTCGCAATAAAGAAAGTTTGACAAAAGAGAAAGTCCACCCGTCGAACAGATAAAAATGTTGTTGACCTTTTGAAAAGGTCTCCTATACCTGCCGTTTCCATCACTCATGTCGCAAGGACTTTTTTGTGTGACAAAGGATGGGTCAATGGAAACCTGCCTATTGAAGACTCATAACATTGCAAGGGAACCTTTCACACAACTTTTGAAACAAGGGGGAGGAAGGTGTGTGTGTGGGGGGGGGGGGGGCACTTTAACCTCACAACAAAAAGCAGGAAGCTCATACACAACAACCTGATTTGGGCATTTGAGTCAACAGCAGGTGCACAAAACCACTGGAATGTAGTGTAGGATGGGCTATTATCGAAGGTCGACAAGAGGCAAATTGTTCATAATGTCCACATTCATGGTATAGGCTGCAACACAAGGTAGCCAAAAAGGTTCCTAAAGCTCATTTGGTTGCATGATACACTAAAAGTTGCAGGTTTGAGTACCACATACTGAAAATATGTATTAACTATCAAATAAAAAAGTGGCTTATACACTTTGGATAAAAGCACCGGTTAAAATAAATAACCACATACTGCATCTCTATAAAGGAAAACTACTACATATTATAGTCAGGGAAGTATGCCCATACAAAGATCCCCACATGTTATACCTATGTGATGCATTCTTCTCTCCATGTTGAGGGCATGATGTCACAATCACCCCTCCGATTAGGCTAGTGGAGTAAATGGAAGGTGCCCCATCAAGCAGAGGAATGCTAAGAAGTAGTGGGCCGTTCCACTGCGCCCCAGTCAGTGGGGGGTGGGGGGGTGGGGGTATCCTGGCTGACTTTTCATAGGGAGATGCTGCTGTGTGGTAAAGTGGATGAATGAGATTAGGGCTGTCTCTGCGGGAGGTCTGTCTGTGGGACGCCCCTTCGGGATCACCACATATTAACCATTGGGACTGATATGAATGGTAAATCTTCCCCACACCGAAAGCATTCAGACAGACAGACAGACAGACAGACACACACACAGAGTAGAAACATCCACACAGAGACAGGCTCAGACTGCAAACACACTGCGAAAAGACTAACAGGCCCCATCACGGAACGGCAAGAACCCTCAGTCTGAAACGTGCAATACTGGATAGATACAGCATCTCCTATTGGTCCAGCGTTCAAATTAATTTTGCTGGGATTTCCCCCTCATACTCTCAATAGATTATTTCTGTGTGTGTGTTCGTTCACATGCAGTGTGTGCGTGCGTGTACGCATATAGGACCTAACAACAGTGTGACCTTTGACGTCACGGTGGCCGTGCTAGATTACTTACTGTCCTGTCATGGCTGGATCAGCTAAGAGTCACAAGCTGGAGGAGTCAAGAGTGAGATTCTTCCTGGGACCAACACCTCCAGTCACAGGCCATTGACCAGCAGGGTCTCACAACTCTTAGTCACATAGAATGGAGGTGTCCTGGGATAGGCCTACTCAACACGCACAGAGAAAGCACAGTCTGGATGCACTTAGTCCTGTGTGCATCCAAAGTCTCGATGGTGTGACGGGACAGGCGGCAGGAAGTAAACCGTTCCCTCTTTTAACCACGGTCTCCTCCTCCAATCCCCCTCTCCTTGGACTACAGTCTAGGGATAGCTAGCAGTCGACTCCTCCAGGATGGAGACGGATGGATAGCATGTCAGGAGGGGTGTGGAGGAGGTGTAGAGTTGCCACGCAAACTGCCTTCCTCCCGACCAGAAAGAGGGGGAGGGGGTAGAGGAAGAGAGATGATGAAAGAGAGAAATGGAGAGACTGGAGGTTTTTTTTGAGAGACGTAGCCTCGTCATAGCTGCTTTGCAGCACCTCATCTGGCTCCTATCCAAGTCACAGAGGGACAGAGGGACAGAGGGACAGAGGGACAGAGGGACAGAGGGACAGAGGGACAGAGGGAATGAAAGGGAGGAATATAGGGAGAAACTGGGAGCCCTTTGTGAGAGCAGTTCTCTCTTAGCTGCTTTGCAGCCCCTGCACATCTGCAGTGAAAAGAAATAGGAGAGAGAACATAAGGTAATCCCCGTATTAAGACCTGCAAAGTATATTATCATTCCTCTATAGCTTACCTCATCTTTATTCCGCTGAACACCTACGCTAATGCTGCGTCTTGTCACAAACAGACAAACCAGACAGATGATGTAAGTAGAGCTCTGGGGTCGGGGAGGGGAACACCAGTACTGTGTGGTGTGTTGCTAGGGACAGACATGCAGAGTGGCTCTCCTGTGCATCCATCTGAAATCAATGCTCTCCAGGCCACAGTCCCCCACATAGTGCTTTTAGCATAGGACTCCATGATTAATTCATTAACAGGTCTCTCTCTCCCTCCCCCTCTCTCCCACCCAGTCTCCCTTCATCTTGACATCTCTACCCCCTCCATTTGATACATACACATCCCCCTCCACTCACATCACAAACACATGTGCTGGCATAGAGGAGTGCTGCTGCTGCAGTGTGTGTGTGTGTGTGTGTGTGTGTGTGTGTGTGTGTGTGTGTGTGTGTGTGTGTGTGTGTGTGTGACAGGAGCAGTCCAGAGGTCACATTAGAGCCCCTCTCTCTGCTTCTCTGGCCTGCTGGAGCCTCATTATCTCTTCTACTCAACGCACCGCTCCAAGGGTCCCGCAGAGAGTGGACACACACACCCTATTGGAGTATACATGTGCAGGAGCCTATTAAGTGCCTAGATGTGTATGGTTGACCCCCTCTTGCCTAAAAATATACCACACACAGCAGCGGGTTCATTCCAGCCAACCTTGAAAGATTGTATTTCCAACATAAAGAAAAGAAAAAAAAACTGACCGAGACATTTCAATAATGACTCCAGGAGACACCACAGCCTCCAGCCAGCATTGCATTAACATTCAGACAACATTTGGACTCAGCTGTGGGGAAGCCACAGTCAGCCATCTCTGTTTAAAATCAGGCCCCGTTTACAGACACACAGTCTTACAGTTATGAATGCGGGCCCTGTGCTGTGTTAGAGGAGGGAGGGTCAGCACTGTTCATTACACACAGTTTCCAAAAATCAGCTGGAGATCAGTTATGCAATGAGCCCTGAGGAGGAAGAGTCTAGAGAGAGATTGCTGAGAACAGGGAGTTCATTCCACTGAGAGACAGAGACTGATGGCAAAATAACTGGTATGTGAGGACGACTTTGTGTAAGAGAGGAGAGCGAGTGCAAGAAAATGGCTGTGGGGCAGTGTCCAGCAGGAATCCAGCTGTAACGATCCAACCCCTCTATCCAAATCATTCATTCGTCTGCCTCAGTTCCACCTCTCCCTCCCCTCATTCCAGCGCATATTCAGTCAGTCCCAATACCAGGGGAGGTAACAGTTTCAATAACCAAAACCCATGACGGAACCATTTGGAACATTCCGCACTCCAGTCGGTTACAAATCGAATGTTAAGTTACAGCCTCTTTTCCCCCCCAGACTGTTCCCCCCAATTCACCCCTAATTCAAGTCCAGCCAGCTGAACTGACGGCGGCATCCGTTTTCACAGGACACCATAATATTCAAAGCACCGCGTAGATAAGAGTTTAATGAAGCAGTGGAAAGACACACAAGGTACTGTACATGTCTCTGCGTGTGGCGGATCGGAGAGACAGGACAGAACAGGCCTCGAACGACCGGTCACTTCCTTGTATGCCATAAAGGTTATAATTCAGTTGTGGACACCAGCTTCAGCACAGCTCCAGAGGGGAAACACAAAACATTTCCTGATACTCTTCTGTCAGTTCCCGCTCGCTGACGCCGTCAGAATGTGCACAGTATGTGTGAGCGTGGGACTGTGCAAGTTCAAATCTGTGTGAAGCACATGTGGGGGTGTGTGCGCGAGTGTCGCATTCTGTGAAGTGTGAGAGTCCAAAAGTGTAAATGTACTGTGTGTGTGTGTGTAACAATATGAGGACTGTGGGATGAAAAGGCTACAGGGAGGGATCCCTTACTGTCCATCCCTCACTCCATGTCTGCTTCAAGGGTAACAACAACCAACAGAGTCTAGCTAGTAGTGATGTGGATGGGGTAATACGTTTGGAAAATCAAATCGCAATATCGAAACGCAATACATACCGTATCGGCACCTAGGTATGGTGATATCGTAGCGTGTGGTCCCTGGTCATTCCCAGGCTACTGGTAGCTGTGGTAACTAAATGCAAAGTCATAGCACCGAGCTGCCGTGAGTTGGCAGGCGAGCGGGCAAATTCATAGGCGGCAACAACAGGCCTGGATGGACGGAAAGCCCTCAGGTCTGGGAGGTTGTGGACCTGTCTTGTTGAACTGCACATACAGACAGTCTGGTATTTTCCATTTAGGCTAAGGAATACAGGGGGAGGGGGGGTTCCTGTCTGTTAGTTTTAGCTAGCCCCTGAAACTGGTGTCAGTCTTGGGCCACCTGGTCTCAGTGGTGTATGCCTGTCCAGTGTCCACTCACTCTCAAGCCACACGTGTGGGTGTCCATTTTCATGTTTCACATCCCTGTGCTTTTTCCTTGTGCTCAGCCAGCCACTTACTGGATATCCTGTCAATTGTTATCGAGAACCCGTCGACTCCCTGAAGAACGACACAGTGAAACACACCACTGAATGATTTAAAAATGGTACCATATAGCCTCATCCAATTACAGTCAAGCGATGCCGTCAGCACCCGACTGACTGAGTTCACATTTCCCACTCCTTTCTTCATGCAACTGCCACAAGTGACATGCAGTTGAAAAGCCCATCACACACGGGTGTGAAAGGGGCCATAGGGTCAAGTTCATTGACCACTTCTGCAGTCAGACCCCCCCCCCCCCCCCCCCCCCAGTAGGGACAGGAAACACAAAGCTTTATGACCTCTATACAGTGTGTGTGTTCTATTGTGTACGCTACCTTTGGTATAGAAAGTCAAGCATCTAATGGTTCTGGGTAGACTGAGGGCCTTGGTCCCCAAGGAGGATTCTACTACTCGTTACTTCAGGGCCCTTGCCCCACACCAATGACTATTTTTAGGGGAAACCGTGTCCTTATTGGAAGTAATGACAAGGAAGTTTAGCTATCAGTGTGACTCAACTGTTACATGTTTGGTTGCAATGTAGGCTAAAAACAAGTTCAAAATTGTAGCCACAGTTCAGTGCACTGGCTGTGAGGTGTTGACTATGTGTCAAAAATATATTGCCTTGTCAGTTAAATAATTCACTTACATTTATCAACATGAAACAACATGTCGTGTGTGGCATTGGCAACTACTCTAATCGCTATCGGCAAATGGAGTTATACTTGTGGGCAATTAATTTCTGCAGTCTTTTAGTTTGCTCACAGAAACGCATCCACTCTGAATTAACATGTCCGTCTGTCTGTCTGTGTTCATGCCGGCGCGGTAATGGTTGTTGCCCAGCCCCACTGATTATAACAATGTTACCAAATACTCATTTATTAACGCAATGCCAAAACCTAATGGCTGAACGACACACTGATATATTACATGCATTCTTGACATAAAACTACTAATTACTTGTGCTCTCCCTATCACACACACACACTACTCTGACCCCCAACAGAGTCGCATTTCATTACAATAATCAATAATTTAAAAAGGACCAGCCTTTCATCTGGGCCCAGGCCTCACAGATGTCGCCAACGTCAATTGCTATCAACCCCTCCTCCCCTCCCTGCATCCATCACGGTCAATTTCAGTAGAGGCATTCATTTTTAAAGCGGCCCTGTCATAGGGATTATGAAACAGCAAGTCTCGATGCTGGTGGTAAACATGGTGGAGCAGGTCCAAAAACTGGGTTGGTTTCAGGCTATGTAGCATTTTAGTTATTAAAACTAATAATCTTGTTTTAAATGTGTGCAACCAAGGGGGAGAAACTGTGGAACTAACTATTATGCACTATTTTCGCGTCCTGGGAACAATCTCAATGCACAATAGTGCACGTCATGTGGGTACATTCCTTGACGTTAGCAGGTTTATGAAGTCCCATGCCAGCGATCTTTGGCGTCTGGATGCCACAATATAACAACAAGATCAGACTTGAAACGCACGCAGCTGGTTTGACTCAAAGAAACAGAAAGTTGCGCTGCGAGTGTAGCCTATTCATCAAAAACGTAAACAATGAAACAATCAAGATAATGACATAGTCCCGCCGTAGATCAACTCAGGCCAGGGCCCAACTAATTTATTCTTGTTCTTTACCTTTGTATCTCTCCAGAACATCTTCGTACGCCTGGGCGAATTCCTTTTCCTGGGAATGGTTGGTCGGCAGTAAACCCGGGATGAAGCCGGCCATGGTGCCTCTGTTACCGGTGGCCATCAGCCGAATGGCCCACTACCGCAGTAATCCAGGACGGTGGATCCGGGTCCTCTCCTCGCCAACGCAGCTGTCAAATCCGTTTAGCTTTGAAAGCCACGGTGGATGTGCTGCTCCTCTCCGGTGTTTGCTTATAAATGTAGCAATTCGCGAGGCCAATTAATTGGTTGGTTGAAACAAACGTGAAGCGGCTCACTTGACAAGTCCAGTCATCCCCAGTTTGCATGCAATATGTGAAGAAGAAAAAATATAGGCTACAGAAAGCTCCAACCTTGGTTTTATCCTATATAAAAATAAATGTCTGTCTATGTGAACGTTATAGCCTACTGATATTTAATTTATCGACCCATTATTGTCCAATGTGTCCGCCAAACCACAACAGCAGGAGCATCGTTCGCCGTCTTCTTTTGAACTCAACCCCTTCAGCTACCTTCCTACCCGGCGAATATTTTTTTTATGTGCGTGCGTGAGCGCGCCCCTGAAGCGTGTCTGCGTAATGGCAAGTCGGGATCGTAGTGGGCTGGCTCCTTCCGAAATCAGAAGAGAGGCTCCACTGAAATTGTATCTGGACGCCGGTTCGTATATCCCCTTTTTTGTCGATGTCTTTATTCAATGAAACCGCTTTAGCGTCTCTGAATGCTTCTTCCCAGCACAATGGCCGCTTCTATAAAGTCACGGCTTGTGTGCTGCGACTCTCCGCCTGCCTCTCTTCCTCCCTCTCAGGTTTCTATATTCTCCCTGGAGTGGCTGTCATCCATCCCTCTCTACCGGCCATGCCAGAAACCTACACCAGAGGAAATGTATCGCTATAGGTCAATAGATGGCTGCGGTGGCAGACATGTGCGTAAAGTAGTGTTGGAGCGCCCCTCGGTGGTATCCGGACCGGTGTAATGGCACTTCCTTTTACTCAAAAAGATGGCGTGTCCAGTAATCAGCTTTGAGGATAGTTGCTTTTGTCTTGGGCTGAACCCGCCATCTAACGGCAATGTAATGTAATGCCATGCCAGTTGAGCCCTTTAAAGGTCCACTGTTCCAACCACAATCCACACCCATCACAACAGTTTAAATGAATGTGCTGTATTTCCTCAATCTCTCACTTCTTGCATGGAGACTAAAATCAAGATCGTCATTTAGGTCACTCCATTCCAGAAAAATAAGGGCACACAATGAGGGGGCTGGCTGCACAGCTACCACCGCACATTATGTGTCAGGGTGCCACACCAGGACATACAGGTGAAGCCAATTATTCAATGAACACACAAAAACATCAATAGACATCAATGGGCTGGATCCATTGTCCT
The DNA here is from genome assembly GCF_013265735.2 of Oncorhynchus mykiss. NCBI lineage: Eukaryota > Metazoa > Chordata > Actinopteri > Salmoniformes > Salmonidae > Oncorhynchus > Oncorhynchus mykiss. The sequence continues at coordinate 38,228,142 of NC_048582.1, read as the reverse complement.
CATATATAATGTCAGGTGATCAAGATCCATAACATCCCATAGACCTAATCCTATAAGTGGCTCGTCTATAGCCCAGTATAATCAGTGAATGGCATGTTCACAGTAGCCTTTTCCATCGACAAGAGGTAAGGGAATCAAGACAGGTGAGACCGACGTGTGTTTGTGTCCGCCGTCCATAAGATGGGAGTCTGTGTGTAGTAGGCCTATGGGCGGGGCAGGAGACGTCTGTGTGTACGAGGATCTCAGAAGTCCAGACAAATGCGTCAGTAGAGGGATACCCACCATAGCTTTCTCCAAGCCCAGCCTTACCCTGACCAATACCATACTGTCATAGTGCTTCCTAGCCTGACCTGACATCAACCGGACATCATCTCTCCGTAGCCAGGAGCTGTTATGCATCATCAGCATTTCCTCAGTACTGTGGATAATGCAGACATGACTAGTGGAAAATCAACGTTTATAATCCATCCGCAACGGATTCGTTCAGTCTGAATATTATGGAATACAAGAACATTACTAAATAAATAGGGATAAGAAAGATTTATTTTGGTCCCCAAAATGTAGGAAGTGAGGCAAAGAGGGAGAAAGAAATGGAGAGAAATAAAGTGATGCTAACTTCCCCATGAAATTATTCAGAGCAACTCCATGGAGATATTTTCTTTCTCTCATTCTTTTTACTCAGACATATGTCTTGTCAGTTTCTCTTTGTCACCCCCCCCCCCCCCCCCCCCCCCCCCCCCACCACCCACACTTCTCTCTTTCCAAACACACTCACACATCCAATGATCCAGTCATGAAGGCTTTGTATGAATACAAACCCACACAGTGTAGACCTTCAGCCGTCAGACCTGGCAAGCACACAGACACCACACACTGAGTTGAGTCGCACTGACTGAGTCTAGAGTTTGGCAAATGAATGCAAAGCATGACAGCCAGATGTTGTCGTTGACCGTCCATTGGCTACCGCAGCAGTGCACACATACACAGACAGTCACACACACACACATACTGTAAACCCATACACACACATAGACAGTCACACACACACATACTGTAAACCCACACACATACTGTAAACTCACAAACACACACACACATACTGTAAACCCACACACACACATAGACAGTCACACACACACATACTGTAAACACACACACACACTGTAAACACACACACACGGATCACCACCAAAACAGACATATGATACAGTAATATATATGTAAAGAGTAGAGGAAGAGGTAATAGTGATGGGAATGACCTCAAGGAGGGTGACGTGACTCGGATGACATTCAGTTTACGGGACATCGGTAGATCCACTGACTGCTTGGACACTGTTATCATTTTACGGCTGCAGTTGTATAGTGTTTCCTCTTCTTGTATGTCGGCTATTCATTGATAGCTCCTGTACTTTAGCATACAGACACCGAGCATAATCCTTCCAGATGAACATGGGTTCACCCCAAACGGTTTGACATACATTACTGTCTAATAAGATTCCCTCCGTGACCAGAACTATCTTTACCATCATCAGATAATAAGAATAGCTGATATAGTCGAGACATAGGATATCCCACCAATCACATAGTGCCTTCAGAAAGTATTCACACCTTTGACTTTTTCCACATTTTGTTGTGTAACTGCATGAATTTAAAATGTTTTAAATTGAGATTTTGTGTCACTGATCTATACACAATACCCCATAATGTCGAGGTGGAATTATGTTTTTAGGATAAGAAAATAAACGGAATAGAGCTAAGTGCAGGCAAAATCCTAGAGGAAAACTCTCAGAGACTGGGAGACAAATTCACCTTTCAGTAGGGTAATTACCTACTGAAGGCCAAATACACACAATACCCCATAATGTCAAAGTGGAATTATGTTTTTAGAAATGTTTACAAATTAATAAAAAATGAAAAGCTGAAATGTCTTGAGTCAATAAGTATTCAACCCTTTTGTTATGACAAGCCTAAATAAGTTCAGGAGTATACATGTGTTTAACAAGTCACATAATAAGTTGCATGCACTCTGTGTGCAATAAAAGTGTTTAACATGATTTTTAAATGACTACCGCATCTCTGTATTCCACACATACAATTATCTGTAAGGTCCCTCAGTCGAGCAGTGAATTTCAAGCACAGATTCAAGCACAAAAACCAGGGAGGTTTTCCACTGATTTGCAAAGAAGGGCACCTATTGGTAGATGGGTAAAAAAAATAAAAGAAGCAGACATTGAATATCTCTTTGAGCATGGTGAAGTTATTAATTACACTTTGGATGGTGTATCAATACACCCAGTCACTGCAAAGATACAGGAGCCCTTCCTAACTCAGAGAGAAAGCAAACCGCTCAGGGATATCACCATGAGGCCAATGGTGACTTTAAAGCAGTTATAGAGTTTAATAGCTCACTTGGTAGAGCATGGCGCTTGCAACACCAGGGTTGTGTGTTTGATTCCCACGGGGGACCAGTACAGAGAAAAAAAAGTATGAAATACATGCACTCACTACTGTAAGTTGCCCTGGATAAGAGTGTCTGCTAAATGACGTACATGTAAATATGAGAAACTGAGGTTGGATCAACAACATTGTAGCTACTCTACAATACTAACATAAAGTACAGAGTGAAAAGAAGGAAGCCTGTACAGAATAAAAAATATTCCAAAACATGCATCCTACTTGCAATTAATGCACTGAAGTAATACTGCAAAGAAATAACCTTTTAATCCTGAATACAAAGCGTTATGTTTGGGGCAAATCCAACACAACACATCACTGAGTACCACTCTTCATATTTTCAAGTATGTTGGTGGCTGCATCATGTTATGGGTATGCTTGTCATCTGCAAGGACTAAGGAGTTTTTTAGGATAAAAATATACAGAAAGAGCTTAGTGCAGGCAAAATCCTAAAGGAAAACTTGGTTCAGTCTGCTTTCCAACAGACACTGGGAGACAAATTCACCTTTCAGTAGGGTAATTACCTAAAACTCAAGGCCAAATATACACTGGAGTTGCTAAACAAAATGACATTGAAAGTTCCTGAGTGGCCGGCCTAGTTATATTTTGGACTTAAATCGACTTGAAAATCTATGGCAAGATTTGGCTGTCTAGCAATGATCAACAACCAACTTGACATAGCTTGAATATTTTTTTTTATAATAATGGGAAAATATTGTAGAATCCAGGTGTGCAAAGCTCTCAGAGACTTAACCAGAACAACTCACAGCTGTAATTGCTGCCAAAGGTGATTCTAACATCTAACAAGTGACTCTTGCTTTAAACAATGCTACCTTATATAAATGTTACTTACCCTACATTATTCATCTCATATGCATACGTATATACTGTACTCTATATCATCGACGGTATCCTTATGTAATACATGTATCACTAGCCACTTTATACTATACTATGCCACTTTGTTTACATACTCATCTCATTTGTACATACTGTACCCGATACCATCTACTGTATCTTGCCTATGCTGCTCTGTACCATCACTCATTCATATATCCTTATGTACATATTCTTTATCCCCTTACACTGTGTACAAGACAGTAGTTTTGGAATTGTTAGTTAGATTACTTGTTATTACTGCATTGTCGGAACTAGAAGCACAAGCATTTCGCTACACTCGCATTAACATCTGCTAACCATGTGTATGTGACAAATAAAATTTGATTTGATTTGATTTTAATAAAGATATGTTTTATTTTCTATAAATTCTTAATAATAACTTCCATTTTGACATGAGTATTTTGTGTAGATCATTGATTAAAAAAAAGACAATTAAAACCATTTTAATCCCACTTTGTAACACAACAAAATGTGGAAAAAGTCATGGGGTGTGAATACTTTCTGAAGGCACTGACCTCAAGGCAGTTTCCCAAACTCGGTCCTGGGGCCCCCACTGAGTGCACCCTGAGTGGACCGAGTTTGGGAAACCCTGCCTAAAGACAAGTCTGCCAGGATCTTTAGACAGGGACCAAATCATTATTTTCCCATTATATCCCCATCTAGTGGTCATTGGTGCCAACTACAACTTTCTATCTGACCCTGCACGATAAAAGAAGCACTGATGAAACATGATGAAATGCGCTAGTCATCTTTGTTTTAGCACGCTGAGTCCAGCTGCAGAGTGAATGAGGCGTACGAGACATGCACACACACACACTATGAGGCATGTTGCCTCTCTACAGCAACCCAGTTTCAACATTTTAGCCGATTGCATTTTTCTACGCACTGATTTAGCCCGCTAAGTGGCTAATTTGTCGCTCATGTTGCAAAGCACCTTTTATGGCAAAATATTGAATCAGGTCTATTGTGAATACATATAGCCCCTTGGCTTGGGTTCTCAGAGTGTTCTGAGGTTGTGTGTATAGGGCCTCTGTTGACGTGTGTTTTAACTAGCCGACATAATTAACTTATAGCGAGGCATTCCAGTTCCCTTTTCCCATTCCAAATGGCTCAGATCCACCCTCAGTCTCTTTCTCTATGTTTCCCCTCCACATATACTCTCTCTCCTTTTTACATGTCATCATTACTCTTCCTCCCATCCTCCCCGTTTGAGCCTTGCCCCCTTTTCCCTGTCTGCCCTCCTTCCATCTTCCTCTCTGTCCATTCTCTCTTTTTTTTATTTTAAATGTGGATTCCTCTTTGGGTTCGGTACATCCCTCACTCGACCTTCTTCCGTGTCCAACTTCAATTCAAATTCAAATGCTCGCTCTCTCTGTTTCACTATTTATTTTGGCCCCTTTTTCTCACTTTTCCAGTGTCTTTCCTGCTCCCTTCATAGCCATGGAAACCGGGAGACCGGGAGAGTGTGCATGCAGGTCGCCTTGGCAACATGGGAATGGGGACGAGCCAGGCTAGAAGCTGTCCTTTGAGCTGCCTGGTGAAAATTGTTTGAGCAAGAGCTCAGGCAGGCAGTCGCCTAGACACCTCAGTTCCAAGCAGGCACCTTATGTCATTTCCCCCAACGCATTCACTCTGCCTCCAACCGACATTCGCACACACTCATTACACATGCACGTTTACACATAGGCTATACAAATCAGCAAATATCCAAATCCCTCAAGTCAAGACAGTTACTTGAAAATAATTTGATAAATAATGCACAATAGCAGGACATTTTTGAACTGTTTTTGAACTGTTTTGAAAAGAACGTTCCAATTCATGAGACAAATGTAGCCTTTGTTCCATGTAACATGCAGATGCTCCTCAGCTTAATTTGGTCAAATGAATTACATTTCATCTAAATATATTATATTATAAAATGACCAGACATGCTAATATAAACAGTCACACTTGCTTTCATACTACTTAATATTGATTCTCACTTCATCCTCATCCTTCATCCTCAATTGCATCCAAAATGAAAACCAATATGAAATATTGAATAAAAACGACACCACACAACACCTTTTGTTGCCAATAGCGTGTTCCACTGTCAACACTGATACAAAAAAATCTCTCTCAAATTACAACAGTAAGACAGACACAGCCCACTCACACACACACACTCTCGTACGCACGCACACACACACACAGCCCAAACCCTGGAAGGCTGGCACCACAACACATCAGGACAGCTGTGAATTCCAGCTCTTCAAAAGAGGAGACGGTCAAATGACGGTCAAATGACCAGTACGGTCAAAACCTCAAAAACACGGGTTCAACAGAGAAAAAAGGGTTAAAAAAAGAAGACTTGTGTCACAATCGCTTCAAGTAAACAGGCAACCAAAAAAAGACCTGTTTGTAGTTTTAGCATGACAATTTAGTTTCTCTCACACTCATTTCTCTTGACCTCTGTGTAACGGTCTTCTAGGTGTGAAGGAGAGTCGGACCAAAATGCGGCGTGTAGATTGCGATCCATGTTTATTGTGACTATAGCAACATGAATCCAAATACAAACAGTGCAAAATAATAAACGTAATGAAAACCGAAACAGCCTAAACTGGTGCAAACTAACACTAAGGACAATCACCCACAAACACACAGTGAAACCCAGGCTACCTAAATATGGTTCCCAATCAGAGACAATGACTAACACCTGCCTCTGATTGAGAACCATATCAGGCCGGACATAGAAATAGACAAACAAGACATCCAACATAGAATGCCCACCCAGTTCACGTCCTGACCAACACTAAAACAAGGAAAACACACACGAACGATGGTCAGAACGTGACAGTACCCCCCCTCCAAGGTGCGGACTCCGGACGCACAACTTAAACCTATGGGGGAGGGTGTGGGTGGGCATCTGTCCGCGGTGGCGGCTCTGGCGCTGGACGTGGACCCCACTCCATAACAGTTTTAGTCCACCTCCTTAGCGTCCCTAGATAGGTGACCCTTCTTAATGACAGCTCGGGACAGAGGGTCAGCTCGAGACAGAGGGGCAGCTCGGGACAGAAGTAGCTCGGGACTGATGGGTAGCACAGCACTGAGAGGAAGCTCAGGCAGGTAGTTAGATCCGGCAGATCCTGGCTGGCTGGCGGTTCTGGCAGATCCTGGCCGGCTGGCGGTTCTGGCAGATCCTGGCCGACTGGCAGATCTGGAAGATCCTGGCCGACTGGCAGATCTGGAAGAGTCTGGTCGACTGGCAGATCTGGAAGAGTCTGATCGACTGGCAGATCTGGAAGAGTCTGGTCGACTGGCAGATCTGGAAGAGTCTGGTCGACTGGCAGATCTGGAAGAGTCTGGTCGACTGGCAGATCTGGAAGAGTCTGGTCGACTGGCAGATCTGGAAGAGTCTGGTCGACTGGCAGATCTGGAAGAGTCTGGTCGACTGGCAGATCTGGAAGAGTCTGGTCGACTGGCAGATCTGGAAGAGTCTGGTCGACTGGCAGATCTGGAAGAGTCTGGTCGACTGGCAGATCTGGAAGAGTCTGGTCGACTGGCAGATCTGGAAGAGTCTGGTCGACTGGCAGATCTGGAAGAGTCTGGTCGACTGGCAGATCTGGAAGAGTCTGGTCGACTGGCAGATCTGGCTGCTCCATGCTGACTGGCAGCACTGGCTGCTCCATGCTGACTGGCGGCCCTGGCTGCTCCATGCTGACTGGCGGCCCTGGCTGCTCCATGCTGACTGGCGGCCCTGGCTGCTCCATGCTGACTGGCGGCCCTGGCTGCTCCATGCTGACTGGCGGCCCTGGCTGCTCCATGCTGACTGGCGGCCCTGGCTGCTCCATGCTAACTGGCAGCTCTGGCGGCTCCTTGCAGACTAGCAGCTCTGGCGGCTCCTTGCAGACTAGCAGCTTTGGCGGCATCCTGCAGACAGGCAGCTCTGGCGGCTCCTTGCAGACTGGTAGCTCCTTGCAGACTGGCAGCTCTGGCGGCCCCTGGTTGACTGGCGGCGCTGGCGCTGGGCTGACTGACGGCACTGGCGGCCCCTGGCTGACTGGCGGCACTGGCGGCCCCTGGCTGACTGGCGGCACTGGCGGCCCCTGGCTGACTGGCGGCACTGGCGGCCCCTGGCTGACTGGCGGCACTGGCGGCCCCTGGCAGACGGGCGGCGCTGGCGGCTCCTGGCAGACGGGCGGCGCTGGCGGCGCTGGGCAGACGGGCGGCGCTGGCGGCGCTGGGCAGACGGGCGGCACTGGCGGCGCTGGGCAGACGGGCGGCACTGGCGGCGCTGGGCAGACGGGCGGCACTGGCGGCGCTGGGCAGACGGGCGGCACTGGCGGCGTTGGGCAGACGGGAAGCTCCGATGGCGCCGGGCAGACGGGAAGCTCCGGCAGAGGCGCCGGGCAGACGGGAAGCTCCGGCAGAGGCGCCGGGCAGACGGGAAGCTCCGGCAGAGGCGCCGGACAGGCGGGAGGCTCCGGCAGAGGCGCCGGACAGGCGGGAGGCTCCGGCAGAGGCGCCGGACAGGCGGGAGGCTCCGGCAGAGGCGCCGGACAGGCGGGAGGCTCCGGCAGAGGCGCCGGACAGGCGGGAGGCTCCGGCAGAGGCGCCGGACAGGCGGGAGGCTCCGGCAGAGGCGCCGGACAGGCGGGAGGCTCCGGCAGCGCTGGAGAGGAGGAAGGCTCTGGACGGATGGGCCGGAGAGACAGCCTGGTACGGGGAGCTGCCACCGGAGGGCTGGGGTGTGGAGGTGGTGACGGATAGACCGGGCCGTGCAGGCGCACTGGAGCTCTTGAGCACCGAGCCTGTCCAACCTTACCCGGTTGAATGGTCCCGGTCGCCCTGCCAGTGCGGCGAGGTGGAATAGCCCGCACTGGGCTATGCAGGCGAACCGGGGACACCGTGCGCAAGGCTGGTGCCATGTAAGCCGGCCCAAGGAGACGCACTGGAGACCAGATGCGTAGAGCCGGCTTCATGGCACTTGGCTCGATGCCCACTCTAGCCCGGCCGATACGCGGAGCTGGAATGTACCGCACCGGGCTGTGCACCCGCACTGGGGACACCGTGCGCTCCACAGCATAACACGGTGCCTGCCCGGTCTCTCTAGCCCCCCGGTAACCACAGGAAGTTGGCTCAGGTCTCCTACCTGGCGTAGCCATACTCCCTGTTAGCCCCCCCCCAAGAAATTTTTGGGGCTGACTCCCGGGCTTCCATCCACGACGCCGCGCTGCCTCCTCGTACCAACGCCTCTCCGCTTTCGCCGCCTCCCGTTCTTCCTTGGGGCGGCGATACTCTCCTGGCTGAGCCCAAGGTCCTTTACCGTCTAATTCGTCCTCCCATGTCCATACCTCCTCGCGCTGCTCCTGCTGCTGCTTTTTCCTTTGCCCATTACCACACCGCTTGGTCCTGTTGTGGTGGGTGATTCTGTAACGGTCTTCTAGGTGTGAAGGAGAGTCGGACCAAAATGCGGCGTGTAGATTGCGATCCATGTTTATTGTGACTATAGCAACATGAATCCAAATACAAACAGTGCAAAATAATAAACGTAATGAAAACCGAAACAGCCTAAACTGGTGCAAACTAACACTAAGGACAATCACCCACAAACACACAGTGAAACCCAGGCTACCTAAATATGGTTCCCAATCAGAGACAATGACTAACACCTGCCTCTGATTGAGAACCATATCAGGCCGGACATAGAAATAGACAAACAAGACATCCAACATAGAATGCCCACCCAGTTCACGTCCTGACCAACACTAAAACAAGGAAAACACACACGAACGATGGTCAGAACGTGACACTCTGACCAGGAATTGGTGGAGTGCCTCCTCTCTCCCCCACACGGGTTAGTATATACAGTTGAATTCTGATAAGTTCACATAAGTGCAAAATGTTTAAGTATTAAACCTGTTTTTAAAACTTAACATGGCAAAGTGGGTGGGGTTATATCCTTCCTGTTTGGCCCTGTCCGGAGGTATCATCGGATGGGGCCACAGTGTCTCCTGACCCCTCCTTTCTCAGCCTCCAGTATTTATGCTGCAGTAGTTTATGTGTCGGGGGGCTAGGGTCAGTTTGTTATATCTGGAGTACTTCTCCTGTCTTATCCGGTGTCCTGTGAATTTAAGTATGTCTCTAATTCTCTCTTTCTCTCTTTCTTTCTCTCTCTCAGAGGACCTGAGCCCTAGGACCATGCCTCAGGACTACCTGGCATGATGACTCCTTGCTGTCCCCAGTCCACCTGGCCATGCTGCTGCTCCAGTTTCAACTGTTCTGCCTGTGATTATTATTATTTGACCATGCTGGTCATTTATGAACATTTGAACATCTTGGCCATGTTCTGTTTATAATCTCCACCCGGCACAGCCAGGAGAGGACTGGCCACCCCTCATAGCCTAGTTCCTCTCTAGGTTTCTTCCTAGGTTTTGGCCTTTCTAGGGAGTTTTTCCCAGCCACCGTGCTTCTACACCTGCATTGCTTGCTGTTTGGGGTTTTAGGCTGGGTTTCTGTACAGCACTTTGAGATATCAGCTGATGTACGAAGGGCTTTATAAATACATTTGATTTGATACACTTTAAAATGTTTTGTTTGAATGGATTGCAGTTCACCAGTCCCAATTTAAATGTATTATTTTCGATGGCTCAGTCTGGATATCTGCACGATTCACAACAGTTATCAGGAGCTTCTGTTACACACCACATCAATCCATTTCTTTGTATACATCTCTATTTAGTGCACAACAACCCCACTGAGCACACACTGGTTGAATGAACGTTGTTTCCAAGTAATTTCAATGAAATGGCATTGAACCAATGTGGAATAGACGTTGAATTTAAGTCGCTGATGGGTGGGACGCTGATTGTGTTTGTAAAGAGTAATGAAAGTAACAGAAATAGCAGGCGAAGAGCAGCTTGCATGCCTGAGGAAAGAAAAGTGGGATACATAACCATTCCTTTTCCACTATATCTTGAGTCGCTCCTTCTGTCACAAACACTTATCTCCCTTACAAAACCCAAGCTGGAACAATGGCAAGTTCACCGATGAAACATTTTTTGAAATCCTCAAGCCATAAACCTGACAGATTATTTTCTCTGATGTATTTGTAGCAGTATCACAACACTTCAGTAAAAGTACAGTACACTCTGTTTAAAAATATATATGCCTCGTTGCTGCCAATTGGAGTGTTGCTATGATATGTTTTTTTTGCACTCCCAACCCACATCCACATTCATAAGGGTATAGAGGGGTGGAGAGATGTAGCCTCATCCTCGCCACTCCCTCCCATACAGCACAATCATTACAAAGATAGCTCTACATTAGACTTAACAATATTCCAATGTGTAATAAAATGCTTGACGTTGTAAGGAAAACATTGCCACACATTTGCCTTCTGTCATCCCCGAATGAAGGGGGACCATTATCAGTTCCCATCTCTGCAGGTATACCCTCTACAGGTGAGTTTTGTAGAAGTACATACTTCCCAAATGTCTTACCTGCAACACGCACCACCGCCCTCTCGGCCGGGTCCAGCACAGAGTTGTGGGTTTTCCTCTTTCTCCTTTCTCCTCTCTCGTGTCTGGACGGTCGGTTCCAGGGTAGGGTGTCCCCAGAGGGGCCTTGGAGTCCGGACGGGCAGGGGGACAGGGAGCCCCCCGAGCGCTCGCTACGCAAAGACCGCTCGCTCCTCTCGCTAACGTAGGAGCGCTCGCTCAGTGTCTCCTCGTCCGAGGACTCCATCACGCCGGAGGGCTGGAAGAAAAGAGGGAATGGAGTAAAAGAGGAGGAGAAGAGATGGGGAAGAGTGTGGGGGAGGTGGTAGAAATAACAGCAGGGCAAAGGGGGGGGGGGGGGAAAGGGAGGACAGAGAAAAGAAAGGAAGTATGAGAGATAGGCAATGCTGTGTAATTCATCATCCACAGTGTAATCTGGCATAGTTTACGAATAATGCAAGGCTTCTTGTAATTAGTTTAAGTCACCTTGGTTACAACACAATGTGGTAAACTAATGGTGACGACAATAGGGAGGAGGATGGAGGAAGAATTAGGTTAACAAAACTGCCAGGTCTCAATGATGCTCAATGAGTTGGACGAGTTCAAAGTAATATGACAGCAGAAAACCATTACTCAACTTCCAAGATGAAGATGATTGACATAAAGGCAAAGAGGATGGCTAGACATCACAGCATCACTGGGGCGGTTGTGAAACCACACCACACTTCAATCAATAGTCAATGGAGAAGGACAGGAAAAGGACGAAATCAGGACAATTGAGCATCTTTCAAGCAACTTTGGCAACAAACAAGAGCAGTATGACTTCCATTAATCTACATTCATAATAGATGATTGACAGGTGCATCTTGGGGTCATGATGAAGATGGTTCAACTGCTGAGTCACTGAAGTAATGATGTGGAAAGACCAAGGGACAGGTTGATCGAATACCCTCGCTCCAGATTATATTAATACAGTCTGGGTCCTGGTCGATACTGGATTCTCTACTCGAGTCATGCAGAGAGAGGAGCTGAGGAGCATTGAGTTCTTCTGTGATCAGCTGCATGTGGATGGGACCCACGGGAGCATGGACTCGGGCTCTGTCCATCATATTGGGGATCAATACCACTGACCTCAGCACAGTGGTGTCTGGGGACTTTGAATGGGTTTTACTGTCTAAAGGCTGACCCAGTCATGCTAAATGACTGACACGATTTGATTCTGGTTTTATTCAGCTATTTTTCAGACCAGACCTTTGCAGTTTTACGTCTCATGAGGGTCCTAGTTGACCACAAAATCACCACGGTTTTCCATTTTTATCTAAATAAGGAAGAGTATTTTTTTTGAAAGAGTTTTGGCTTTCTATCCATAATTTTATACAAACTCCCTTACTACTGTAGCAGTGGTTAGGTAGTGTAAATATTTCATTGATATGTGAGTCGTAAGGCAAACAAGCTAACTACTATTTCCATCTGTGGTAACTGTGGCGAATTTCCTTGTACTAGTCTAGCCCTGGGCAGAATGCCTGCCCCACTTCCTCCAGCATGTCCCTTCCCAGCATCCTCAGCGTGCCGTTGGATCACTCAGTTTCCCTGCTGCTGCCTGACAGAGTGTTGGTTCTGAGGCGACCGGAGCCGGTGGTGTATAAATAGAGACAGAATGGGGGATTCAAAGCCACTCTGTGTCATTATGCCTTCATGTGGCATCGCGTGAAAGGAAGACAGCTTTTGAAAGAAAAGGCTGAAAAGTCTGAAAAAAATCTTAATTATTAAATAATTACCTCTCCAAAACAGCCCCCTCCTTTCTCTCCCTCTCTGTCACAGTCCTCTTCCCTCTCTCTCGATCTTTCAGTCTTCTTCCCTCTTTCTCCTCCCTTTCCGTCTCAGTTCTCTTTCCTCTCCCCCTCACTCTGTCTCAGTCTCAGTCCTCTTCCCTCTCTCTCCCACTCTCCCCCCGACAACAGCTGTTGGAGTTGCACCATGAAGGACGCAGAACAGTTGACTGGGTTGATTTATAAGATGTAACGAGGCTTCCGGGTTTGCATGGCCATGGATACAGGGTGTTCCCATCCACAGCTGAGACAGAGTGATTCCAAAACAGCATTCCTTCATAGTCTATGGACCGACTTACCGATGAACAGCTGTTGAAGCCTCATTGATAGTTGAACAGATAGTAGGGTTACCTAGGCATAAAGGCATATAATCCACATGGTTTTGTGTACATGTATGAATGATCTTGGAGACAGTTGAGCGATCCTCATAGATATAGGCCTCCAGCTATGAGTAACACTGACTAGACTCTCAACCCCGACTCACTGGCGATCCAGATATGCTCCGATACAGAAAGCCACTGTCATAAGTCACTGCCATTGAGGTGCTGCTGGAGTTGACTGTCTGAGGGAAATGAACATGGGAGTGAGAGAGAGGGAGAAAGGAGAGAGGGCGTTTGTGTACTCAATATGCAGGTTAGCATTTTTTTTCTTGTTCTGGAGGCAGCGCTGCAAAGTGGTCACTAGCTAGCACAGCCACAAAGTCAGAAAATCTGATTTTTTACCTAACCTTAACCCAAATGTTAACCACACTGCCAACCCTGATGCGTAACCCTAACCTTAAATTAAGACCAAAGAGGTAAATATTTTTTAAATAAATGTTTACAATATAGCCAATTTTGACTTTGCAGCTGACCTATCTAAGGGGAAATTGCTCATTTCTGCCACTAGGACAAGACTCAAGACAATAAACGTCAACCTGCACTGCGCATATGTGCGTGTATGTCAAATCAAATCACTTGTGCCGAATACAACAGGTGTAGACCTCACAGTGAAATGCTTACGTACAAGCCCTTAACCAACAATGCAGTTTTAAGAAAAATAAGTGTCAAGAAAGTACAGTTGAAGTCGGAAGTTTACATACACTAAGGTTGGAGTCATTTAAACTTGTTTTTCAACCACTCCACAAATGTATAATTTACAAACTATAGTTTTGGCAAGTCGGTTAGAACATCTAATCATGACAAGTAATTTTTCCAAAAATTGTTTACAGACAGATTATTTCACTTAGAATTCACTGTATCACAATTCCACTGGGTCAGAAGTTTACATACACTAAAACTGAGTTTAAATGTATTTTGCTAAGGTGTATGAAAACTTCCGACTTCAACTGTGTATACTCACATAAACTAAAGAAGAAAAAAAGATTAAAACAAATGAGAAAATAGAAAAATAACAAACAATTAAAGAGCAACAATAAAATAACAGCAACGAGGCTATATACAGGGGGTACCGGTACAGAGTCAATGTGGAGGATATATACAGGGGGTACCGGTACAGAGTCAATGTGGAGGCTATATACAGGGGGTACCGGTACAGAGTCAATGTGGAGGCTATATACAGGGGGTACCGGTACAGAGTCAATGTGGAGGCTATATACAGGGGGTACCGGTACAGAGTCAATGTGGAGGATATATACAGGGGGTACCGGTACAGAGTCAATGTGGAGGCTATTTACAGGGGGTACCGGTACAGAGTCAATGTGGAGGATATATACAGGGGGTACCGGTACAGAGTCAATGTGGAGGCTATATACAGGGGGTACCGGTACAGAGTCAATGTGGAGGATATATACAGGGGGTACCGGTACAGAGTCAATGTGGAGGTTATATACAGGGGGTACCGGTACAGAGTCAATGTGGAGGATATATACAGGGGGTACCGGTACAGAGTCAATGTGGAGGATATATTCAGGGGGTACCGGTACAGAGTCAATGTGGAGGATATATTCAGGGGGTACCGGTACAGAGTCAATGTGGAGACTATATACAGGGGGTACCGGTACAGAGTCAATGTGGAGGATATATACAGAAGGTACCGGTACAGAGTCAATGTGGAGACTATATACAGGGGGTACCGGTACAGAGTCAATGTGCGGGGGCACAGGTTAGTCCAGGTAATTGAGGTAATATGTACAGTACATGTAAGTAAAGAAACTATGTATAGATAATAAACAGAGAGTAGCAGCAGCGTAAAAATGTGGGTGGGGGGGGGTCAATGCAAATATTCCAGGTAGCCATTTGATGAGCTGTTTAGGTGTCTTATGAATTGGGGGTAGAAACTGTTAAGAAGCCTTTTGGACCTAGACTTGGCGCTCAGGTACTGCATGCAGTGCGGTAGCAGAGAGAACAGTCTATGACTAGGGTGGCTGGAGTCTTTGGCAATTGTTAGGGCCTTGAGCAGCTGACATACCAAGAGGTGATGTAACGCTCTCGACAGTGCAGCTGTAGAACTTTTTGAGGATCTGAATACCCATGCCAAATCTTTTCAGTATCCTGAGGGGGAATAGGCGTTGTTGTCCCCTCTTCACGACTGTCTTGGTGTGTTTGGACCATGAGAGTTCTTTGGTGATGCGGACACCAAGGAATTTGAAGCGCTCAACCTGCTCCACTACAGCCCCGTCAATAAGAATGGGGGCGTGCTCGGCCCTCCTTTTCCTGTAGTCCACGATCATCTCATTTGTCTTGATCACGTTGAGGGAGAGGTTGTTATGCTGGCACCACACTGCCAGGTCTCTGACCTCCTCCCTGTAGGCAGTCTCATCGTTGTCGGTGATCAGCCCTACCACTATTGTACCATCGTGAAACTTAATGGTGGTGTTGGAGTCGTGCTTGCCATACAGTCATGGGTGAACTGGGAGTAGAGGAGGGTACTGAGCATGCACCCCTGAGGGGCCCACGTGTTGAGGATCAGCGTGGCAGATGTGTTGTTACCTACCCTTACCACCTGGGGGCGGACCGTCAGGATGTCCAGGATCCAGTTGCAGAGAGAGGTGTTTAGTCCCAGGGTTCTTAGCTTAGTGATGATCTTTGAGGGCACTATGGTGTTGAACATTGAGCTGTAGTCAATGATTAGCATTCTCAAATAGGTGTTCCTTTTGTCCAGGTGGGAAAGGGCAGTGTGGAGCGCAATAGAGATTGCATAATCTGTGGATCTGTTGGGGCAGTATGCAAATTAGACTGGGTCTAGGGTTTCTGAGATAATGGTGTTGATGTGAGCCATGGCCAGCCTTTCAAAGCACTTCATGGCTACAGACGTGAGTGCTATGGGTCGGTAGTCATTTAAGCAGGTTACCTTGGTGTTCTTGGGCACAAGGACTATGGTGGTCTGCTTGAAACATGTTGGTATTACAGACTCAGTCGGGACAGGTTGAAAATGTCAGTGAAGACACTTGTCAGTTGGTCAGCGCTAGCTCGGAGTACACGTCCTGGTAATCCGTCTGGCTCTGCGGCCTTGTGAATGTTGACCTGTTTAATGGTCTTACTCGCATCGGAGAGCATGATCACACAGTCGTCCAGAACGGCTGATGGTCTCATGCATGCTTCAGTGTTTCTTGCCTCGAAGCGAGCATAGAAGTAATTTAGCTCATCTGGTAAGCTTGTGTCACTGGGCAGCTCGTGGCTGTGCTTCCCTTTGTAGTCTGTAATAGTTTGCAAGTCCTGCCACATCTGATGAGCGTCAGAACTGGTGTAGTAGGATTCAATCTTAGTCCTGTATTGACGCTTTGCCTGTTTGATGGTTCGTTGGAAGGCATAGCGAGATTTCTTATAAGCTTCCGGGTTAGAGTCCCGCTCCTTGAAAACAGCAGCTCTACCCTTTAGCTCAGTGCGGATGTAGCCTGTAATCCATGGCTTCTGGTTGGGGTATGTACCTACGGTCACTGCGGGGACAACGTCATCGATGCACTTATTGATGAAGCCAGTGACTGATGTTGTGTACTCCTCAATGCCATCGGAAGAATCCCAATACATATTCCAGTCTGTGCTAGCAAAACAGTCCTGTAGCTTAGCATCTGCGTTATCTGACCACTTCCGTATTGAGCGAGTCACTGGTACTTCCTGCTTTAGTTTTTGCTTGTAAGCAGGAATCATGAGGATAGAGTTAAGGTCAGATTTGCCAAATGGAGGGCGAGGGAGAGCTTTTTACGTGTCTCTGTGTGTGGAGTAAAGGTGGTCTAGAGATTTTTTTCCTTCTGGGCTCACATGTAACACGCTGGTAGAAATTAGGTAAAATGGATTTAAGTTTCCCTGCATTAAAGTCCCTGGCCACTAGGAGAGCCGCCTCTGGATGAGCATTTTCTTGTTTGCTTATGGCCTTATACAGCTCATTGAGTGCTGTCTTAGTGCCAGCATCGGTTTGTGGTGGTAAATAGACAGCTATAAAAAATATAGATGAAAACACTCTTGGAAAATAATGTGGTCTACAGCTTATCATGAGATACTCTACCTCAGGTGAGCAAAACCTTGAGACTTCCTTAAAACTTCTTGATACTACCCATCCCGCATGCGGGAGCGTAATCATCGCCTCAAACGAATTAGCATAACACAGCGGACATAAATATCCCTAGAAAATGTTCCTATTCATGAAAATCACAAATGAAATATATTGAGACACAGCTTAGCCTTTTGTTAATCACACTGTCATCTCAGATTTTCAAAATATGCTTTACAGCCAACGCTAGACAAGCATTTGTGTAAGTTTATCATGGCATAATGCTATGCTAGGCTCTGCTAGCAGCAGGCAACATTTTCACGAAAATAAGAAAAGCAATCAAATTAAATAATTTACCTTTGAAGAACTTTGGATGTTTTCACTCAGGAGACTCCCAGTTAGATAGCAAATGTTCCTTTTTTCCCCAAAAGATCATTTTTGTAGGCGAAATAGCTCCGTTTGTTCTTCATGTTTGGCTGAGAAGTCACTACAACGCCAAACTTTTTTCAAAATTAGCTCCATAATATTGACAGAAACATGGCAAACGTTGTTTAGAATCAATCCTCAAAGTGTTTTTCACATATCTATTCGATAATATATCCGTCGGGACAATTGGTTTTTCATTAGAAGCGATTGGAATAATGGCTACCTCAGTACTTTACGCAAGATTTTCTGCGGGAGCCATCATGTGACCACTTGCTCAATGTGGTCCCTTACGGCTATTCTTCAACATAAATGCGTAAAAAGACGTCACAATGCTGCAGACACCTTGAGGAATACGTAGAAAACGTAAGCTCATTCGTAGCCCATTCACAGCCATATAAGGAATCATTGGCATGCAGCGCTTTCAAAATATGGGGCACTTCCTGATTGGATTTTTATCTGGGTTTCGCCTGTAACATCAGTTCTGTTGCACTCACAGACAATATCTTTGCAGTTTTGGAAACGTTATAGTGTTTTCTATCCAAAGCTGTAAATTATATGCATAGTCGAGCATCTTGTCGTGACAAAATATCCAGTTTAAAACGGGAACTTTTTTAGCCAAAAATGAAAATACTGCCCCCTAGTTACAAAAGGTTCATATTAGATTTCGTATACCACCTGTTGTTTACAAATAGACACAGACCGCTGCCCCTTGTCTTACCGGAGGCAGCTGTTCTGTCTTACTGATCGACGGAAAACCCATCCAACTGTATGCTTTCCATGTCGTTGATCAGCCACAACTTGGTGAAACATAAGATATTGCCGTTTTTAATGTCCTGTTGGTAGGATAAGCTTGATCGGATAACATCCAGTTTGTTATCCAATGATTGCACGTTGGCTAATAGGACTGATGGTAGAGGCGGATTACCCACTTGTCGTCGGATTCTTACAAGGCACCCCGACCTACGTCCCCGATATCTCTGTCTCTTCTTCATGCGAATGATGTGGATTTGGTCCTTGTCCAGTGTCTGAAGTCAACCCTTTGCGTCCGAGTCATTCTGGACAAATAATTTATCTTTAACGAGGTGAGTAATCGCTGTCCTGATATCCAGAAGCTCTTTTCGGTTGGTTGGCTTATCATTCTGCACACACCGCCTGTTATGTTGTGTAGCTACCAGTATAATGATGTTGTTGGACTGTAATGATGATGTCTCTCTGGTGTACCTGCCTGTCATGACAAGACACATAGTGCATGGGAGGAACAAGGCAATTCAGAGGCAAATGGCCAGATGCGATCGAGTAGACAGACAGACAGACAGACAGACAGACAGACAGACAGACAGACAGACAGACAGACAGACAGACAGACAGACAGACAGACAGACAGACAGACAGACAGACAGACAGACAGACAGGCAGGCAGGCAGATACAGACGGACATTACTTCCATTTTTTTAATTTTTTTTTTACAGCAAATACAACACAGAACAGTGCCACCTCTGTGACATTTTATTCCATATAGTTTGGTGGTAATTCCCTGATTCTTGAATATGTAATTAAATGAGGGGGCACTGCAGCTGAAAAAAGGTGTGAGAGTAGTAGACATAATATTCGGCAACAAGTGTGAAGTGTCTCACGGAAAAGGAGAAAAATATCATTCTGGTTTAAAATGGGACATTGATGACTACTTGATTGTTTATTTACTTTGACTAGTGTGGGCTAGACAGACAAACTGACCGTGTTAGCTTATGATTTATGATCAACACAAGGCTGCTCACAAAAGGAAAAGCCATCTGGTGTGTGAATCAACGGGGGACCTCTGAAACTTGCTTTCACCCGTAGCACAGATTTTTGCTATTTTCCAGACAGCCTTTGGTGTGAGGACGGCTGAACATAGACAGCTTGTGTAAAAACAGACTATAAATGTAGAACATTCCTTGATGCCGCTCTAGAGATGTATTACGATGGATGCACGGTCCCCATGGTATTATCACCTGTAATTAATTACATTATCGTAATCAAGGACACCTACTTCTATTCAGAAATCGAAGCTATTGTAACATAAATTACAATAGCTTGAATAACCACCTCTTGCATATGGCTATGGACTTAACGAAATTACAATAGGCCTTGGGAATGTTATGCTCTGTAGAAGAGGAGGTGTCTGTTGTAAGGAAAAGAGAAGCAAGTGCTTTAATATGTAGCGGTAAAGGTATGCATTTGAGCATCGGTCCTATTTGGAATTGTCGCGGGGAACAAAGTCAAGGAGCATACTGGAGCTATTTGTCCACAATGCCTGCAGAACGGGCTAATAACGTTCATCCGTCTGTTACGTGTGTCTTTTGTGTCTTTCTCATTAGTAGAATAACATTGTCAGGCTGTTGGACGTAGAAACCCTTCCAACCCCTTCTCATTTCTCATTTTCAAACACAAAGCACCTAAACCAGGAGCAAGCCTGGATAAAAAAAATCGATTTTGATAGGCATATGGGATACCTCATGTTTTTATCTAACCACAATAATAACAATTCTTAATAGATGAATTAGACCAGTAATTTTATGAATTACATTAAGATCGATTTATTACTACGCAAATAAGAACAGATATTGGACGTCAGGCTATGGGAATAGTTTTACCACATCGGTAATTAAAATGCAACAGAAAACCAACCATAATACATGTATTGTATCATATGTATTTCACAATCTAAAACGGCTGTCAATATGATTCAGATTACACATGCTGTGTTGCGCGACACCGAAACCTTACCGGAGAATAGCGGTTCCCGAGTCCGAATATCCTATAGGATTACAGAGACAGGGATGCTGTGTTATCTCCCTCCTCACGACAACCTTCTCTCCTCTTTCGGACGCACGTTTAGATACAGACTGTCTGACCAGGGCTGCGACTCAACCGTTTGTACCGAACCGGGACAAGGAAGAGATGAATACCACGACCGTGATTCGGTAATGGCTGTCTATTCCCCTCCTTCCTTCTCCCGTTCTTTCCTGTCTCAACACCCCCCCCCCCCCCCTCACTCACTCTCATCCGCCAACTTTCGCTCTCCCTCTCTCTCCTGACCTCATAAATGGGTAGGCAATTTAACAGGTTTAACATTTAACCCATAGCTATTGGAGATTTTTATTGAGGAGAAAAATGAATTTCGGTGTTTCAACGTCATCTGGGGCTCTGCAGCACGATTCGCGCACGAGCAACTGGCACGACGACGCACGCTATTTTTTTGGAAGGGGCGTTTACATTTGGAATATTTGTGGATGCATAGCAAACACGAAATGGCTGTTTAGCTACTGCTTTTGCAATAGGTTTTGCATGTGATCATATTAATCCTTAATCCATTGATCTATCATCCCTATTCTCCTATTTCTCCTGACCCCTCCAATATGTATTTATGTACAATTTAGTATTGTAGGTTCGTTTGTAGTTGCAGAACCTTCCCAGTCCTACAGGAGAGGCCAGTTTGTCCGGCCTGGAGAAAAGCTTGAAAGAATGATCCTCCCTCCATCCGCCGAGCCGTCAGAGAACGCGGCGGAATGTTGTCCGACAGTTCAGGATTAACTAGGCTCGCTGCTGATGTTTTAATCAAACAAAGGCCAAATGAAAAGCAGTGCAATTTTGCAACCTAGACTGGAGACTTGTTTCGGAAGGTAGCATAACTTTGGGCTGTGGAAGGTAACAACATTAGACTGCTTCAATTTACTGATAGGCCTATAATAAAGTATCCTTTTACATTAAGTTAATCAAAATAAGGGAAAAGCGCATTTCTGTAATTGACAATAAAACAGGTCAACTGCAAGGCAATAAAGTAGCACAATAGGCCTATAGTTTTGTAAAAGAAAATGCCGTGCTAACCAGACAGGCCAAAATCCCCTATCCCAAAAACTTGATGATAAGCCTAGATCTATCCCATATTGTTGCTTTTCACCTTGTCACACGGTCTAGATATAGTGTAACCCCAGGCTCTGACGTGATTCAGAACAGTAATGGTGTAACACTTTGACGTGAGTCAGGACCAGAGGCAATCTTTTGGCGTGTATGAAAAATCCATATTTGAATTGTTTTATTTTACTAGGCAAGTCAGTTATTTTACAATGAGGGCCTACCCCGCT
Organism: Oncorhynchus mykiss; assembly: GCF_013265735.2. Classification (NCBI taxonomy): domain Eukaryota; kingdom Metazoa; phylum Chordata; class Actinopteri; order Salmoniformes; family Salmonidae; genus Oncorhynchus; species Oncorhynchus mykiss. Next base: position 38,206,503 of record NC_048582.1, on the reverse strand, counting down.
AAACCATCCCCGAACCCGGACGACGCTGGGCAATTGTGCGCCACCCTATGCGACTCCCGATCACGTCCGGTTATGATACAGCCCGGGATCGAACCAGGGTCTGTAGTGACGCCGCTGCGCCTCTCCATCTCCCGCCCTCGCCCATCCCTCAATCACACACTTCATCAAAACTGTTTCTAGGCTATATTGTGACAGTATTGCCATCTCTAGTATCTGTTATTAATAAAAAACAAAAATCCTTGTGATTAAGGCCGAGGCCAACGTCACTCCATAATACTTAATTTTCCACTGTATATCAGCAAGTAAGAAACCCTTTATTTTTGTTGCTACTAAACACATGGACTTCTCTAACATTTGTCAAGCATTGTAACAGAAGTCTATCTACTTTAAATCTAATTTGACATTAGGTAGATGGTAGGTTTTGTAGTAATTCCTTGGCTTTTGGCACCACCTTGTGGTGACATGGAGAATCTCATAATCTTATAAACGCTAGTGAAACACTTGGTAATTGAATGAGGGTGTCAGAGTGCATCCATTCATATTTAGCTTTCATCAGGAGAAGCTGTCCCTTGGGAGCATTTCTCAACTAATCCATGGACTCTGTTATTTACCAGAATTAGGTCACATGGTTTAGAGTTGAGTGCATTTCAGATTTCATCAATCCCTTACTTCCCAAGCAAGTCTGGTTTATGGAGAGTTGCTATAACAAGATATTTCTTGAAGTCTCGTGTTTATTTTTTTCAAAAAGATTAATTTAGCTGGTTATCACTGGCCTACCCACAATGCCAGTGTAATGTTTTTCAACATTTTTACTAATTAAGAATGAAAAGCTGAAATGTCAAGTCAATAAGTTGTTTTCAACCCCTTTGTTATGGAAAGCCTAAATAAGTTCAGGAGTAAAAATGTGCTTACCAAGTCACATAATAAATTGCATGGACTCCCTGTGTGCAATAAGTCTAACATGATTTTTAAACGACTACCCCATCTCTGTAACCACACACAATTATCTGTAAGGTCCCTCCCTCTGTTAAGCAGTGAATTTCAAACACAGATACAACCACAAAGACCAGGGAGGTTTTTCAATGCCTCGCAAAGAAAGGCACCTGTTGATAGATGGGTCAAAATGAGCATGGGAAAGTTATTAATTCCACTTTGGATGGTGTATCAATACACCCAGTTACTACACAGATACTCGGTTGTCGGAGAGAAGGAAATCCACTCAGGGATTTCACCCTGAGGCCAATGGTGACTGTAAAACATGTCTGTGATAGGAGAAAACTGAGGATGGATCAACATTGTAGTTACTCCACAATACTAACCTAATTGACTGAGGGGAAAAGAAGGAAGCCTGTAAAGAACGAAAATATTCCAAAACATGTATCCTGTTTACAACAGGGCACTAAAGGAATACTACAATGTGGCAAAGCAATTCACTTTTTGTCCTCAATACAAAGTAATATTGGATTTACCCCAAACATACAACATATTACTGTGTACCACTCTCTATATTTTAAATATAGTGGCTGCATCATGTTATGGGTATACTTGTAATCGTTAAGGACTGTTTCAAGATAAAAATAAACAATGGAGATAAGCACAGGCAAAATCCTAGAGGAAAACCTGGTTCAGTCTGCTTTCCACCAGACACTGGGAGATGAATTCTCTCTCAGCAGGGCAACAACCTAAAACACAAAAGGCTAAATCTACATTGGAGTTGCTTACCAAGAAGCCAATGAATGTTCTTGAGTGGCTGAGTTAGGTTTTACTTAAATCTACTTGAAAATCTATAGCAAGACCTGAAAATCGTTGTCTTGCAATGATCAACAACCAATATCACAGATCTTAAAGAATTTTCAAAAGAATGTGTAAATGTTGCACAATCCAGGTGGGGAAAGCTCTTAGAGACGTACCAAGAAAGACAGGGCTGTAAAGATGCTTCAACAAAGTAGACTCAGGTGTGTGAATACTTATGTAAATGAGATATCCATTTAATTTTCAATACATTTGCAACAATATATATATATATTTTAATTCACTTTGTCTTTATGGGATATTGTGCGTAGATGGGCGAGAGACAAAAAAAATCTATTTAATCCATTTTGAATTCAGGCTGTAACATAACAAAATTTGTAAAAAGTCAAGGGATAGGAATACTTTCTGAAAACACTGTACAGGTATGTGAAGAAAATATTCTCACTACTCTCATGTCGGTAGTCCTGTAGTACTTCACCTGTAGCCATTTGCGTCCCAAAACAAGTAGGCTAATTTGAAATCATTATGTCAGTCTCAAACTGGGGTTGTAAATAATAAGTTCACACTCCAAAAAATATTGTCTGGTATTGTGTAGTTAGTGTGGTATTACAAATAATTGAATACAAATCGGTAGTATTAACACATTCAAAACCAAGATCATAAATATTTATTTATTTTACCTTTATTTAACAGTTAAGAACAAATTCTTATTTTCAATGACGGCCTAGGAACGATAGATTTTTACCTTGTCAGCTCGGGGATTTGATCTTGCAACCTTTCGGTTACTAATCCAACACCAACCACTAGGCTACCTGCAGCCCCGAGATACACAGAGAGTGAGAGATATCCACGTCAGACACTTACTGCACATTCAGAGGAAATATTGAGAGAGGCTGTCAAACTTTTTTGGGAGGGCGCAAATAGTGAACATCAAACTGAAACCTGAGTGCACATATTATAAATCACCTTCACGTTTCTGTCCCTTTCTTCCAGTCATCTCTCCCTACACTGTACCTAAAAAAGGAGAAAGAGAAAGTCAATACACAAGGTTCACGATCAATAATATTTATTTGCAAACTTGTACAGGGGTAGACACGAACAATAAAGTGATATCTGAATAAAAATTAGTATACACAAGTTGGGGACACACCTTGTCAAATACATACAAGGTCAAATAGGGTCAAGGCCTGTTGTCAGCCTGAGCGCCAGTGTGGTGAGCTGGGGTCTGGTAGGTGCCCTCCTTCACCATCTTGTCCCGCTGCTTACGGATCTCATACAGCCTCTTGTGCTACAGACACAGAAAGAGAGAAAGAGATGCACGAGAGTGAGAGAGATATCCACGTCAGACACTTACTGCACATTCAGAGGAAATATTGAGAGAGGCTGTCAAACTTTTTTTTGGGGGGGGGGGAAAGCTCAAAACTTCTTAGGAGGTATTGTTGTGTTTTTTCAGCTCATTGCTGATCAAAACCACAATTCTCTTCATTGATCAACTCAATGTATTTTTAACAACAAAAACAGTCAAACAACAAAATAATCTCCTATAAGTCTTGACAATCATTTGCTAATCAACAGCAAAGCTTTCTCCAACTATCCATGAAGTCAATGAAAAAAAGGTAGAGCTGGACAGGATGGACTAAGGGTGTGAACGTTTAAACATTAAAATGTTTAAAGGAAATTGGGATCCTTAATATTTTAAAAAAATCCCTCACTGAAAAACATTTTATTTTACGTAGATGCAGAAAGTAAACAGCATAGTGGGACAATTTCCGCAACAATAAGAGCGTTGAAGCACAAGGCTCAACTTCTCTGCTGTTTTGGTGCCCTGGCTACCACGATGTAAACAGCATGACGCGAACCCGTGCAGATACTTTATGTGATTGTGTGAGAAGTGTTGCTTCTCGTTTATGTCAATATCCTAGGCTATTCATTGATAATTTGCCCTGCTATACTGAAGGTGCGAGTCCTGCCTATAGTGTGCCCATCCCTATCTCTCCGTCCGTCTCTTGCTAGCTCCCAATGAAAGATGCAGGTAATCAGTCTCCTCCAAAAATACTGAATCTTAGGAGTCGATTCCGCTACGAATCTTGACCCTCAGAAATAGGAGTCGACGTACAAGGGAACAATTATTTGAGTTGACTCTCCACTACTACGTCATTGTCGTTAAGTGTTGGAAAATGGCAGAGAAAGGCAATCGACAGCACTGTATGGCAATACTTTGAGAAGTTAAATGAGAAGGAAATTCAAACTTTGCAAAGTGGAATTGCGGTACAGTAATGGTAGTACAGATGCAAAGCTTAACCTTCTGAAAGGGACGCACCGTGAGACACAGACCGTTGCTGACAGCAGTTCAGCTTCATTGTGAGTTTGCGTGGAAATTAGAGGTCGACCGATTTGGATTTTTCAACGCTGATACCGATTATTGGAGGACAAAAAAAAGCCGATACCGATTAATCGGCCGATTTTTAGCATGTATTTGTAATAATGACAATTACAACAATACTGAATGAACACTTATTTTAACTTAATATAATACATCAATAAAATCGATTTAGCCTCAAATAATGAAACATGTTCAATTTGGTTTAAATAATGCAAAAACAAAGTGTTGGAGAAGAAAGTAAAAGTGCAATATGTGCCATGTAAGAAAGCTAACGTTTCAGTTCCTTGCTCAGAACATGAGAACATATGAAAGCTGGTGGTTCCTTTTAACATGAGTCTTCAATATTCCCAGGTAAGAAGTTTTAGGTTGTGGTTATTATAGGACTATTTCTCTCTATACCATTTGTATTTCAAATACTTTTGACTATTGGATGTTCTTATAGGCACTTTAGTATTGCCAGTGTAACAGTATAGCTTCCGTACCTCGCCTCGCTCCTACCTGGGCTTGAACCAGGAACACAACGACAACAGCCACCCTCGAAGCAGCGTTACCCATGCAGAGCAAGGGGAACAACTACTCCAAGTCTCAGAACGTTTGAAACGCTATTAGCGCGCACCCCGCTAACTAGCTAGCCATTTCACATCACATCGTTACACCAGCCTAATCTCGGGAGTTGATAGGCTTGAAGTCATAAACAGCTCAATGCTTGAAGCACAGCGACGAGCTGCTGGCAAAACGCACGAAAGTGCTGTTTGAATGAATGCTTACGAGCCTGCTGGTGCCTACCATCGCTCAGTCAGACTGCTCTATTAAATCATACTTAACACACAGAAATACGAGCCTTAGGTCATTAATATGGTCAAATCCGGAAACTATCATCTCGAAAACAAGACGTTTATTCTTTCAGTGAAATACGGAACCGTTCCGTATTTTATCTAACGGGTGGCATACATCAGTCTAAATATTCCTGTTACATTGCACAAGCTTCAATGTCATAACTACGTAAAATTCTGGCAAATTAGTTCGCCATGAGCCAGGCGGCACAAAATGTTGCATATACCCTGACTCTTCGTGCCATGAACACAAGAGAAGTGACACAATTTAAAATTGCCTGCTAACCTGATTTCTTTTAGCTAAATATGCAGGTTTAAAAATATATACTTCTGTGTATTGATTTTAAGAAAGGCATTGGTGTTTATGGTTAGGTACACATTGGAGCTACGAGTCCTTTTTCGCAAATGCGCACTGCATCGATTACATATCATCAACCATGTGTAGTTATAACTAGTGATTATGATTGATTAAGTTTAATGCTAGCTAGCAACTTACCATGGCTTCTTACTGCATTCGCGCAACAGGCAGGCTCCTCGTGAGGCAGGTTGTTAGAGCGTTGGACTAGTTAACCGTAAGGTTGCAAGATTGAATCCCTGAGCTGACAGGGTAAAAATCTGTCATTCTGCCACTGAACAAGGCAGTTAACCCACCGTTCCTAGGCTGTCATTGAAAATAAGAATGTGTTCTTTACTGACTTGCCTAGTTAAATAAAGATTAAACAAAAGGTGTATAACAAAAGAAAAGAAAAAATAAAATTTGCCTCCAAAATGACCGATTTCCGATTGTTGTGAAAACTTGAAATCGGCCCTAATTAAATCGGCCATTCCGATTAATCGCTCAACCTCTAGTGGAAATGTATGAATTTTATGTTTAAATGTTAAGAACATTTTTCCATTTATCACATCCCTAGGATGGACACCCATGTAGGATGACAAGCAGTTATTTTATCAAAGACATGGACATCAACTGACAACTCTTCAACAGGTCTTAGTTGATGAAATCACAAGTGTTTATGGGGAAAGGACATGAAACACACACACACAATCAAATCTTCACAGTTCACACACACACTTCAGCTCAGATGTCTTACACTCACCGTCTTCTCTCTGTGCATGCACTCATAGAAGTCCTCAAACTCGAGCTTGCACTCCTTTTTGGCACGGGTCTGACCAATGCCATCTGCACACTCGATCCACTCCTTCTCAAAGGCGTGGCAGCGCGGCGCACGTTTATATGGTTGCTCTCCACCCTGGATCAACATCCATTTGTCCATGTTGATACCCAACTTCCCCTGGAGGTCGATGAACGGCATGATGCTGCAGGATGGGGGGGGGGAGAGAAGAGCAAAGGTGATGCTTAAGGTTTTTGATTAGAAAGGGGGCCTTTGTGTTTCTTTGTCTTTTCTCTAGAGCTATTATGGCCATAATAACAAGGGATGTATTCACTAGGAACCAAGCAGAAACAAACTGAATAAAACAGGGAGACGCACACCTAAATTTGTCCAAAGCAAACTAATTTTAGTTGCAAAAGATTTTGCAACTGTTTGCTAATGTTACGGTCTATTGGCGAATGAATACACCCAATGTGTTGGCTGTGCATTAAATCTCTGACATTTCTCATTGGTATAGAGAGCCCTCTAGCTGTACATTATTGTTCATAAAACTGGAAGCATCAATATAAATTCAAGAACAATAGCCAAATGTTCAGTAGAACTAGATAACATTAACTCTCGAGAACACTGGGGCCATACCCAGCCATATGCGCTAGCATTACAGTACATGAATGGGCAAGCTAGTTAAAGTGGAACTGACAGCGGTTTAACTACTTTGCAGATATGAAATAAACAAATAATAATATCAGTAAAAAAAAAAAATAATCTCAGTTTATATTACAAAACCAACTTTATAAGAGGTTTCAGAAGTAGGTTCTATTGGACTCCACATTCCATGACGTACACTACATGACCAAAAGTATGTGGACACCTGCTGGTCAAACACCTCATTCCAATATCATATGCATTAATATGGAGTAGGTCCCCCATTTGCTGCTTAAAACAGCATCCACTGTTCTAGGAAGGCTTTCCACTAGATGTTGGAACATTTCTGCAGGGACTTGCTTCCATTCAGCCACAAGAGCATTAGTGTGGTCGGGCTCTGATGTTGGGCGATTAGGTCTGGCTTGCAGTCGGTGTTCCAATTCATCCCAAAGTGTTCGATGGGGATGAGGTCAGGGCTCTGTGCAGACCAATGAAGTTCTTCCACACCAATCTCGACAGACCATTTCTCATTTGTCATGCTGAAACAGGAAAGGGCCTTCCCCAAACTGTTGTTACAAAGTTGGAAGCACAGAATTGTCTAGAATGTCATTGTATGCTGTTGCGTTAAGATTTTCCTTTACTGGAACTAAGTGGAACTAACCGTAACCATGAAAAACAGCCCCAGACCATTATTCCTCCTCCACCTAACTTTACAGTTGGCACTATGCATTGGGGCAGGTAGCGTTCTCCTGGCATCCTCCAAACCCAGATTCGGCTGTCAGACTGCCAGATGGTGAAGCATGATTCATCAGTCCAAAGAACGCGTTTCCACTGCTCCAGAGTACAATGGCGCAGAGCTTTACACCACTCTTTGCATTGCGCATGATGATCTTAGACTTATGTGCAACTGCTCGGCCATGGAAACCCATTTCATGAAGCTCCCGATGAACAGTTAGTGTGCTGACGTTGCTTCCAGAGGCCGTTTGGAACTCTGTGGTGAGTGTTGCAACCGAGGACAGAATTTTTCCGTGCTATGGACTTCAGCACTTGGTTTCTCCTATACGTTTCCACTTCACAATAATAGCACAGTTGAATAATAGGGCAGCTCTTGCAAGGCCAAAATGTGACAAACTGACTTGTTGATAAGGTGGCATCCTATGACGGTACCACGTTGAAAATCACTGAGCTATTCAGTAAGGCCAGTCTACTGCCAATGTTTGGTTATGAAGATTGCATGGGTGTGTGGCTGAAATAGCCAAATCCACTCATTTGAAGGGGTGTCCACATACAGTACCAGTCAACATTTTGGACACACCTACTCATTCACAGGTTCTTTATTTTTTGACTATTTTCTACATTGTAGAATATTAGTGAAGACATCAAAACTATGAAATAACACATATGGTATCATGTAGTAACCAAATATTTTAGATTCTTCAAAGTAGCCACCCTTTGCCTTGATGATAGCTTTGCACACCCTTGGCATTCTCTCAACCAGTTTCACCTGGAATGCTTTTCCAACAGTCTTAAAGGAGTTCCCACATGTGACCGACCAGCTCAAAATTGGTCTGCTGTAGCAAAATTTGAAATTGTAGCTCTGGCGTCTCTACTTTTATCCAAAATGGTATATCATACCCTACAGTTTATGAACAATGGGAAGGAAATTTTGCTTTGAAAGTTAATAAACTTGTAAACTCACTTTTGAGAAAATGGCCTTTTCAATGTTTTGGTACTAAACCCAGCAAAAAAAGAAACGTCCTCTCACTGTCAACTGGATTTATTTTCAGCAAACTTTACGTGTAAATATTTCTATGAACATAACAAGATTCAACAACTGAGACCTAAACTGAACAAGTTCCACAGACATGTGACTAACAGAAATTGAATAATGTGTCCCTGAACAAAGGGGGGGGGGGGGGGGGGGGGTTCAAAATCAAAAGTAACAGTCAGTATCTGGTGTGGCCACCAGCTGCATTAAGTACTGCAATGCATATCCTCCTCATGGACTGCACCAGATGTGCCAGTTCTTGCTGTGTGATGTTAACCCACTCTTCCACCAAGGCACCTGCAAGTTACCGGATATTTCTGGGGGGTATGGCCCTAGCCCTCATCCTCTGATCCAACAGGTCCCAGACGTGCTCAATGGGATTGAGATCTGGGCTCTACGCTGGCCATGGCAGAACACTGATATTCCTGTCTTGCAGGAAATCACGCACAGAACAAGCAGTATGGCTGGTGGCATTGTCATGCTGGAGGGTCATGTCAGGATGAGCCTGCAGGAAGGCTACCACATGAGGGAGGAGGAAGTCTTCCCTGTAACGCACAGCGTTGAGATTGCCTGCAATGGCAACAAGCTCAGTCCGATGATGCTGTGACACATTGCCCCAGACCATGACGGACCCTCCCCCTCCAGAGTAAAGGCCTCGGTGTAACGCTCATTCCTTCGACAATAAACGTGAATCCGACCATCATCCCTGGTGAGACAAAACTGCGACTCGTCAGTGAAGAGCACTTTTTGCCAGTCCTGTCTGGTCCAGCGACAGTGGGTTTGTGCCCATAGGTGAAGTTGTTGCCAGTGATGTCTGGTGAGGACCTGCCTTACAACAGGACTACAAGCCCTCAGTCCAGCCTCTCGCGGATAGTCTGAGCACTGATGGAGGGATTGTGCATTCCTGGTGTAACTCGGGCACCTGTGCATGTGTTGTTGCACGTGGCCTGCCACTGGAAGGAAAATCAGCTGTCCATCCTGTCTCCCTGTAGTGCTGTCTTAGGCGTCTCACAGTACAGACATTGCAATTTATTTCCCTGGCCACATCTGCAGTCCTCAAGCCTCCTTGCAGCATGCCTAAGGCACATTCAGGCAGATGAGCAGGGACCCTGGGCATCTTTCTTTTGGTGTTTTTCAGAGTCAATAGAGAGGCCTCTTTAGTGTCCTAAGTTTTCATAACTGTTAGTGTCTTAACGACCGTTCCACAGGTGCATGTTCATTAATTGTTCATTGAACACACATGGGAAACAGTGTTTAAACCCTTTACAATGAAGATCTGTGAAGTTATTTGTGTTTTTACCAATTATCTTTGAAATACATGGTCCTGAAAAAGGGACATTTCTTTTTTTGCTGAGTTTACTACTGGAGAGTTCTTTGTCTACACCCATTTAGCATCGTTCACACCCTCTTAAGCTTTAACCCCACCCATCTCTTTAAGGGTTGATCCAAGCGTTCTGTACTAACAGCAAGTCAAGCCCCCTAGCTAACTTGCTAGATAGATACTTTCAGACACAAATGACAGGGCAGCTCACTGAACATTACTCACCCTAGCAGAGCTGGATAGGCTGTTATGTTATATAGAACGTTGGTGACTGTAACTGTGCGGTCAGATTGTCCATTCGTAAATTCAAAATGTATCACTCTCGGAGAGCAAACCGGACGCTCTGGCCGATGAGTAGGGTTGATCCGAACGTTCTGACCTCACAACGGCAGTCAAGCACCCAAACTAACTGGCTAACATCATTGGCTAGCTTACAAGCTACTTCCAGACACATAATGAGACAACACCCCACTCTAACCATTTTACTCAACCTAGCAGAGCTGGTTAGGCTGTTTTCATTTTATCCAGAGCGTTGGTGAGTGCAACTGTGCTGCTGGCAATAATTGAATTATGCTTTTTAGCCTACGTTTACTGAAACCGGCCATATTCAGCTGGTGTTGAGGGTTCATAAATTCATCAGTTATTCTGCGCTCTGGCACACTCAGACAAGAGTGCTCTGAAATCGGAGCAGATGGACAGACTGAATTTTCGAATGCACCCAAAATGGTTACTTGCATAGTAAATTCTTTGGTTAAAACAAGTAGCTAGCGAGCTAGGTACACAATGAACCATAATCCCAACTCATGATGTTACTACCCTGCATGAATCTGCAGGTAGCTAACCAACCAGGTTCAATGTTAGCTAGCTAACATTAGGCTATAGCTAGTTAAGCAAATGTACAGTACCAATCAAAAGTTGACACACCTACTCATTCCAGGGTTTTTCTTTATTTTTAACATTTTCTACATTGTAGAATAACAGTGAAGACATCAAAACTATCAAATAACACATATGGAATCATGTACTAACAAAAAAAAAGTGTTAAACCAAAATATATTTTATATCTGAGATTCTTCAAAGTAACCACCCTTTGCCTTGATGACAGCTTTGCACTCTCTTGGCATTCTCTCAACCAGCTGCATGAGGACCTGGAATGCATTTCAATTAACAGGTGTGCCTTGTTAAAAGTTCATTTGTGTAATTTCTTTCCGTCTTAATGTGTTTGAGCCAATTACTTGTGTTGTGACAAGGTAGGGGTGGTATACAGAAGAAAGCACTATTTGATAAAAGACAAAGTCCATATTATGGCAAGAACAGCTCAAATAAGCATCATCAAGTCCATCATTACTTTAAGATATGAAGGTCAGTCAATGCAGAACATTTAAAGAACTTAACGTTTCTTCAAGTGCAGTCGCAAAAACCATTCAGCGCTATTATGAAACTGGCTCTCATGAGGACCACCACAGGAACAGAAGACTCAGAGTTGCCTCTGCTACAGAGGATAAGTTCATTAGTTACCAGCCCCAAAAATGTCAGCCCAAATAAATGCTTCACATAGTTCAAGTAACAAAAACACATCTCAACATAAACTGTTCAGAGGAGACTGCGTGAATCAGGCCTTCATGGTTTAATTGCTGCCAAGAAACAACTACTAGAAGGACACCAATAAGAAGAAGAAGACTTGCTTGAGCCAAGAAGCACGAGCAATGGACATTAGACCGGTGGAAATCTGTCCTTTGGTCTGATGAGTCCAAATTTGAGATTATTTTTATTTTATGGTTCCAACTGCCATGTCTTTGTGAGATGCAGAATAGGTGAACAGATTATCTCTGCATGTGTGGTTCCCACTGTAAAGCATGGAAGAGGTGTAATGGTGCTTTGCTGGTGACACAGTCTTGATTTATTTAGAATTCTAGGCATACTTAACCAGCATGGCAACCACCACATTCGGTAGTGATACGCCATCCCATCTGGTTTACGCTTTGTGGGACTATCATTTGTTTTTCAACAGGACAATGACCCAACACATCTCCAGGCTGTGTAAGGGCTATTTTACCAAGGAGGAGAGTGATGGAGTGCTGCAGCAGGAGACCTGGCCTCCACAATCACCCGACCACAACCCAATTGAAATGGTTTGGGATGATTTGGACTGCAGGGTGAAGGAAAAGCAGCCAACAAGTGCTCAGCATATGTGGTTAGTCCTTCAAGACAGTTGGAAAATCATTCCAGGTGAAGCTGGTTGAGAGAATGCCAAGAGTGTGCAAAGCTGTCATCAGTGCAATTAGTGGCTACAATGTACTGTATAGATAGATAGGTGTACACTAAGGCATTGTTGGCAGAATAGATGGATGCAGTTCAATGCATGATTAATATAATTCACCAATCCATTTCTTGGTATTCCACAATTTAACAAGGCACACCTGTTAATTCAAATGCATTCCAGGTGACAACGTTGTGAAGCTGGTTTAGAGTGTGCAAAGCTGTCATCAAGGCAAAGGGTGGCTTTTATTTTGATTTGTTGAACACTTTTTTGGTTACTAGATTATTCCATTTGTGTTATTTCATAGTTTTGTCTTCACTATTACTCTGCAAGTAAAAACAGTTTTAAAAAAAAATAAATAAAAAAATAATATTTAAAAACCTGGAATGAGTAGGTGTGTAAAACTTTTGACTGGTACTGTATGTTTTTATTTAATGCAATGTCTACTAATTGTCTAAACGCACGGCTGCTTTCCCACTATTAGCTATATAATTTTCACAAATGCCTTAGTATATGCAATTCCCAAACACTTAAGAACTTGTGAAAATGACCTCATCTAAGTAACGTTAGTCGTTTGTCAGAACATGTTTCAAAAAGTGTCATTCTTTCTGAGGGTGTACATGAACAGATTTTAATAAGATTTCATGTTCCTAAAATACTGTCAGACCCACTTTAACGTGCGATTGCCAGCTAGCTAACGTTACAGCTTGCCAGCCCTAACGAGTTAAGTTAGCTAGCTAACTAGCCAAAGCAACGTTGCATTTTGACATTCATACAAGCCCATTATCTAGCTAGCTAGTATTATTAACGTCGTTAATTCCAGCTATGCTGGCTAGCAATATTAGGCAGCCATGCACTTATTTCACTCGACTTTGCTGTCTAGCTAACTGTTTAGCTAGCTAATTGTATTGATAAACGAACATACTGACGTAAAAGACAGCTAAAGTTAGCTTGCTTAACGACAAGAAAGACCGTTCGCGCTGTGTGGTCACTTGCTAAACAATTTCCCCCACATTCTTGTTGAGCAAGCATGTACAATATTATGTTAGGGTTGACTTGTCAAACGTTATGTAAATATGGTATACATGTAATTATTTACCGTGTTTTGGTGAACTCACTTTAACCTTCTGTGTGGATCCCCTCACTTTACAGTAGAGCGGCCTAAGCCTGAAATCAGATGGTCGCTTGGCAACCTAGCCTATATTTACGGCACTACTGTAAAGATCGTAAGGAAATTTCTTAACCCCAGCTGGACTGAACACGATCATATTTAACTGTAACATTACTATGACCAGTGTAGGGGAAGCTACCAATTACTTCACACTGGAAGAAGTTAAGCTACACTAGAGTTACCTTTAAGAAACTAAAGTTACTTTACAAAAGCATTCAGCCTACGTAATAAATTATATCTAAATCTAAAATGTAATGCACTACAAATTGTAATAACAGATCACTCTGGAGTCAGATGTATTTTAACCTATTAAATTACTAGTTGGACTACAGTACGTGTAGTTCACTACTCCCCAACACTGACTATGACCAAGTATGTTATGCATAAAGACTTTAATTCATAAGTCAAATGTGTGTGCGTTTCATTCCATTTCCCCATGAATAACCACAATAAGACAATATTGGTGCAACAGAAAATGTGTTTATTTTCCCAAAATATGTCCACAACGTTTTTCACAGTCCTGTGTGTTCGGCCCCATATAGGGGCTTACAAAACAGTGTCAGGAGATACACATTTATATATAATACTTTTATATGACTATTTACAGTATATATTTATAACTATTTTATCCAAATCCAGTGGCGACCCTTCATTCAGGGCAGAGACCCACCTGTTTTGAGCCCCTCCTGTTGTCTGTTTTGCATGTTATTTTGGTATTAATACGTGTTACATATCTTTCAAACAATATAAAATTAAAATTCAATCATTGAGTTAATAAAGCCGCATACAAACATGGGTCTCTTTTTTGCTTTCTTGAGTAAGGCAGCTTCAAAATGCAGGTGTTTCAGCCTAGCTCAGTGCTTTCTGTGGTGGTGAGGCAGCCAGCGGAAAATACGGAGCGTAGGGGTTGGTAATGTTCTCTAGTTGCGCCGTGACTGGCTCAGTGTTCTGTCACTCATGGGGACACTACGTCACTGAAAAATCTACGGGTAGAGCAAAACAATTCAAGCCCCTCGGGTGCGGCCTTAGAGTTACATTAGAAGTGCCCATCCAAAAAAGCTCAAGGTCATTGGCCACAGATAAAATTGTCAAATCTCGTTATATCTACCGTAGCTTTGAGTGGACTGATCATGTCAACATCATACTTTCAAAATCTTAGCTAGCAAGCTAGTCAAGCAGTCATCATCATGAATCACATTGACAATCTACTGGCAAATCCTTTTCAATCCTTGTCATATGAAGAGAAATTATAGATAAAACGTATCGGTGCTCATTGGACATAAATATTACACAAGTTGGACATCGCAAATTCAACAATGAGTGATTTGGAAGGAATCAGTGGCTAACTGCAAGCGTTGCAAAGCAATCACTAGCCTGCTATTCAGTGGAGTGGGTGTGTGGTCCATGTCTGGGTTTAAGGGTCTCTTTTCCAAGATTAAAAGGATAAACATTCATGCTGTCAATCCAGCAAGACTTCTGCCACGTTCAAAACAACTGGAAACTCAGAACTGGGAAATCTCAGACTTCAGTGAGTTCAAAAATAACTCAAAAAGTGAGTTTAAAAAAACTAGCTCCAACTGGAAAAATATGTTTTGAATGGTCATCAAACTTAAAATTCCAAGTCGGGAACCCAGGCCTCTTTCTAGAGCTCCAATTGGAAGATCACTGGAGGTCAGGATTCAACCTTGTTTTTTTCCCCAGAGTTCCCAGTTGTCTCAAAAGCACCATAAATCCAGAGAATACCAGACTTTGATGACAACGTTTGATGAGGAATGCTATGCCACCTTCCTTGGTCCCTTCCCCCCTCATAACTTAGCCTACTGTTCTGACTTGGTGGTGCACATATAGCCTATAGCCTGTTTTAGATAAATGTAATCATTGAATATTGTAAGAGCTTTCATTGTCTGCTTATAAGCCCTCTTTATTTATCCTACAGTTCTGAGGGAGAATACTGTAAGAACGGACTCTGTTTTGAATTCTGTAGCTGTACATTTCAAAAGTACATAACAAGTAGTTATATTGACTACGTCCGTATTAGCTCGCTCATCAATGTCTTAATCAAAATTACAGATTGCCTCTTATTCGCTCGTCGTCCACAAATGCCATGGTTTGTACATCTTAATTGTCAGAAGAAACCACATTTGTTTAAGCAAGTCAGCCATATCAGCTATGTTTTTTTTTAAGAGGCTGAATGAACTGTTTCGCTGCCAGACAAGGCTCTGCTGATAGCCAGGTGTAGCAGTGGTAAGGATTCACTCCATGGTGCTGAAAAGAAAGCTTTGCTGTTGGGACAGCTTTATATAGGCCCTTACAGTTTGTGGGCACTGTTTGTCACCATTATAGTGCTATTAATGTATTGTTTAGTGTTGTGTAGTAGCTTTGCTGGCATGCATCTAAAAAAGAAAATTGGGAGTTTGCCCCACCAAGATTTACATGCTAAAATCACCACATCTAGGTGTGTTATTAATGGTAAATCCTCCTTTAATATTTAGGAAGTTCTGTTTCAATCCGTGGTACATTCATGTGGTTTCTCATAAGGCAGAAATAAGCCAAAACTGAATTACATCAACATAAGCTCTGCCCAATCGTATGATTTGACCCTATAAAGCTTATTTGAAGTGAAACAATGTTCCCATATAGAGATTTCTCATGATGTCTATGGTAAATGGGGATATCTTTAAGAACTGAAACTGAAGCACATGGTTTGTAAACAGCAAAAATAAGCTCTAGTAATTATTCTTTAAGAAATTAAAATGAGTCTGCAAAATGTTGTTACACTGTAAAAAGGTTTCTGATAATCAACATTTGGCTATGATTGTACAAGTGTGATTTTAAGCAATGGATGAAAACTTGACAATGAATAGCAAAAAAAATCTGAATATTTAAATAAAGTGCACAAGTGCTCATTCATAAATTCACTCGATAGTGGGACAAACAAATACAATCACAAAAAGTCCTTCCATTCTACTATCATTTTCTACTGAAAATGTATATTGTGTCTTTATAGGTCTTTGTGAGTGAGTAGCACACACTTTCAATCTCTCACACACACACACACACACACACACACACCATTCGAGTGGGTCAGACAGCTAGCATGTCAGAAAGCCAGTGTTCGTCAGTGTCTGTAAGGCAGGCAGTCAGTCATTCATTCAAGTGGAACTGTCTGCTGGTTCAGTACTTGTCCATCTTCCACGGCATCGGATCTCATTAACCCCTCATTTCTTCTTCTCTGTGCAGCTGAGATTCAAGTGCAGATCGCATCTAAAAGTCATGTCTCTGTACAAACTACTGTACAAAACGCAGTTCATGCAGACTCATGGACACAGCAAATAATTCAATTTCAAGATCATTCAAGATCATTCAATTATAAATAGAAAAAAAATTGGAAATCAAGCCTACGAAGTCCAGTACAAATGCCACACTCACACATCCCTAAAAACATCCCCTTTCCATAGTACAAACCCTATTCCCCACAAACCTTCACTCATTGGTGTGCTTGGTGACATTTCACCTTGTTTCCTTTTTTTTTTTTTTGCAGTATTTCTTGTGGCAAATTTGTACGTCTTGTTTAAAAAAAAAAGTTTGCTTAAGTAGCCAAGGCATTTTTGCACCAAGAAGTAAACAAAAATTGTTGTATTAAATCTCAGAGAGGTAGAACCCTGCCAATTCTCTGCAAGGAGATCGACATGTTGATAGAAAGACAGACACGTGTAGATAGGTGTTGTCTGCAGGTCAGATGTTTTGTAAACAAAAAAAGCAGCAAAAAAAATGACTGAAACGCTCAATCAATCAATGGAGAAAAGCTAAAACAAAAACATTTTGGATTTGTGCAATCTTAGAGAGCTCTCAAAGACAGTCGGACTCTTAAACATAGAGGATGACGTTATCCGGGGGACAGTGCAGGCTGTCGGAGGTGACAAGGGGTCTGCAGGTGGCCTGGGGTTGAGAGGGCCGGCAGCTTTTGAGATGAGGCGAATCACAGTCGTCTGACGTCAGCTCGGCGATGTCGTCTGATTGGGTATCGGACATCTCCAAGTCGCTGCGGATGCTCTCGGGCTGGGCCAAAGTGACATCGCGAAGCCCCTCCCTGAGCGACGCCCCTGGAGATAGGCCTAGTGCTGAGCCAAACAGAGCCCCGCCCCTTCTGGAGCTGCAGTCCTGAGGCTCCTCCCCCCCTGAGCCAGGGCATGCTGCCATAGCAGCAGGGGGCGTGTTTAGGTCTTCCTCACTGGTCAAGCAGAGGTGGCTGGGTTTAGTCTCGATGTCCACCTGGATCTCCAGGTTATTACAGTCCCTAGGAGAACAAAGACGTTTAGATTCACTAGTTACCATATCATCTGCTGTATCCAGTGTCACCTTGCCTACCATTATAAGTTAACTCAAAGCTGGTTTTAAAACGTCTGTCGGGAATTAAATCAATGGCAAAAATAAATATTTCTGAACCACAAAGTGCTGCCTGCATACCACACAGACTAAAGACAAGTCAGACTCAAGAGAGATTCAAGAAAATTGAGGAGTTGCATCAGAGTCAACAACAACGTCAGACCGACAGAAACAGATTGAGACTAGATGGCAAATCAAGGAGGGGGAGCAGATTTTCTCAAAATCGTGTGTGTGTATGTAAGAGAGAGAGAGATTGTGACACTCACCTGTCAGGTAGTGTGTAGGAGGAGATAATGGAGCCTGCCATGCCCCGGGTGCTGGCACAGTCACTACCCGCTCCCAGACTACCTGTCTCTCTCTGGGCACCATCCTTCCCCAACTCCCCTCCCTGGAGCTCCAACCTGGAACAACACAAAACATGATTACAGTGTTCAACATATGTCACATTACATTTACTCAGCAAAAATATTTACAGCAGAGATTATAAGAGCAGTCCTTATCCAACCAAGATACATAACTTTCAAAGGGACAACAACAACTGTAAACTGTTAAACTGTTTGTTTAAGTCTTACTTGGCCCCTATTTATACTGTCTTCCTGTTTACAATACACATTCCCCTCCATAAGACGTACAGAACAGGTTCTCTTCCCTGCTGGGCCCCCTCCATACCTGTTGTATTTGCCAGTCCTGGCTCCAAGGGCGCCCCCGGCCAAAGTGTTAAAGTGGGGGGTGTCCCCCAGGACCCCAGGGGCCACAGAGAGACCATCGCTGGGGGAGGTGGTGCTGAGGCCGCTGGCTGCCCCCTCCAGGCTGCTCTCACCCAGGCTGGGGGACTTGAGGGCCCGCCAAGCATCAGCCACTGGGGGACAATTATTATATATTTTTATTTGATGCATGATAAGATGTTTATCAATTCGATTCCATTCAATATTTCTTATCTCAATTCATTTGCAGTTTAGTTACGTTTGTCACATAAAAGAGAGACATACAGTTGAAGTCGGAAGTTTACATACACCTTAGCCAAAAACAGTCAGTCAGTTTTTCACAATTCCTGACATTTAATCCTAGTAGAAATTCCCTGATTTAGGTCAGTTAGGATCACCACTTTATTTTAAGAATGTGAAATGTCAGAATAATAGTAGAGAATTATTTATTTCAGCTTTTATTTCTTTCATCACATTCCCAGTGGGTCAGAAGTTTACGTATTAGTATTTGGTAGCATTGCCTATAAATTGTTTGACTTGGGTCAAACTTTTGGGTAGCCTTCCACAAGCTTCCCACAATAAGTTGGGTGAATTTTGGCCCATTCCTCCTGACAGAGCTGGTGTAACTGAGTCAGGTTTGTAGGCCTCCTTGTTCGCACATGCTTTTTAAGGTCTGCCCACAAATGTCCTATGGGATTGAAGTCAGGGCTTTGTGATGGCCAATCCTATATCTTGACCTTTTAAGGTCAATTGGCACACCAATCCCTCCTGCAGCAAAGCACCCCCACAACATGATGCTGCCACCCCAGTGCTTCACGGTTGGGATGGTGTTCTTCGGCTTGCAAGCCACCCCCTTTTTCCTCCAAACATAACAATGGTCATTATGGCCAAATAATTTTATTTTTGTTTCATCAGACCAGGGGACATTTCTCCAAAAAGTATGATATTTGTCCCCATGTGCAGTTGCAAACCGTAGTCTGGCTTTTTAATGGCGGTTTTGGAGCAGTGGCTTCTTCCTTGCTACGGGGCCTTTCAGGTTATGTCAATATAGGACTTGTTTTACTGTGGATATAGATCATTTTGTACCTGTTTCCTCCAGCATCTTCACAAGGTCCTTTGCTGTTGTTCTGGGATTGATTTGCACTTTTTGCACCAAAGTACGTTTATTTTTAGGAGACAGAACGCGTCTCCTTTCTGAGCGGTATGACGGCTACGTGGTCCCATGGTGTTTATACTCGTGTACACTTGTTTGTACAGGTGAACGTGGTACCTTCAGGTGTTTGGAAATTGCTCCCAAGGATGAACCAGACTTGTGGAGGTCTACAATATCTATTCTGAGGTCTTGGCTGATTTCTTTTGATTTTCCTATGATGTCAAGAAAAGAGGCACTGAGTTTGAAGGTAGGCCTTGAAATACATCCACAGGTACACCTCCAATTGACTCAAATGATGTCAATTAGCCTATCAGAAGCTTCTAAAGCCATGACATCATTTTCTGGAATTTTCCAAGCTGTTTAAAGGCACAGTCAACTTAGTGTATGTAAACTTCTGACCCACTGGAATTGTGATGCAATGAATTATAAGTGAAATAATCTGTCTGTCAACAATTGTTGAAAAAATTACTTGTGTCATGCACAATGTAGATGTTCTAACCGACTTGCCAAAACTATAGTTTGTTAACAAGACATTTGTGGAGTGGTTGAAAAACAAGTTTTAATGACTCCAACCTAAGTGTATGTAAACTTCCGACTTCAACTGTACATGTAGGTAAGAGTTGTTGTTGTATTTTACAGTATTAAGTCTATTAAAGCAAAAATTATAGCTATTGAATTGCTCACCTGTGATAGGGCCATCGTCCTCGTCAAAGTCGATCCGCATGCCACGCCCCTTTCCTCGGCTGACGCCACAGCCTCCTCCGCGGCACAGAGAGATGGGCACAACTCCATAGACATACGCCAACATGATGGGCACACCAATACCCACGCTGACGGCTGCAATCACAGGAGCTGTGACGATTGACAGGGCCACTCCCCCTGTGATGGCCAGGTTCCTCCTGTGGCGATTGGTCTTCATCCCGTCATAATGGGCGTGAATCTATCACAAAAAAAAGAAAAGATAGATATTAGTGAAGGTGAAGTTATACAGTAAATACACATCCTGGACTTTCACAACGGTCTAACAGTGTAGCCTGGTCCCAGATCTGTGTGTGCTGTTTTGCACAATGAGTTGGCAAAAAAGGGCTGTTGCAGATAAAATGTCTGTCCTGTGATTCAGATAGAATTATATTATTAAAGCACTTGGGAGAAGTAGGTCATGTGTCGTGTAAGGGGATTTCTTTCTTTTTTTCACAGACTTACAGTGCCTTCGGAAAGTATTCAGACCCCTTGACTTTTTGCACATTTTGTTACGTTACAGACTTATTCTAAAATGGATAAAATATTTTTTTTCAATCCTCAGCAATCTACACACAATACCCCATAATGACAAAGTGAAAACAGGTTTAGACATTTTTGCTAATAAAAAAAAATTAAAAAACTGAAATAGCTTATTTACATATTCAGACCCTTTGCTATGAGACTCAAAAATGAGCTCAGATGCATCCTGTTTCCATTGATCATCCTTCAGATGTTTCTACAACTTGATTGGAGCCCACCTGTGGTAAATTCAATTGATTGAACATGATTTGGAAAGGCATACACCTGTTTATATAAGGTCCAACAGTTGACAGTGCATGTCAGAGCAAAAACCAAGCCATGAGGTTGAAGGAATTGTCCGTAGAGCTCCAAGAGAGGATTGTGTCGAGGCACAGATCTGGGGAAGGGTAACAAAAAATGTCTGCAGCACTGAAGTTCCCCAATAACAGTGGCCTCCATCATTCTTATATGAAAGAAGATTGCAATCACCAAGACTCTTCCTAGAGCTGGCCGCCCGGCCAAACTGAGCAATTAGGGAAGAAGGGCCTTGTTCAGGGAGGTGACCAAGAACCCAATGGTCACTCTGACAGAGCTCTAGAGTTCCTCTGTGGAGATCCTTCCAGAAGGACAACCATCTCTGCAGCACTCCACCAATCAGGCCTTTATGGTAGAGTGGCCAGACGGAAGCCACTCCTCAGTAAAAGGCACATGAATGCCAGCTTGGAGTTTTCGAAAAGGCACCTCTGGCCTGAATGCCAAGCGTCACGTCTGGAGGAAACCTGGCACCATCCTGGCACCATGAAGCATGGTGGTGGCAGTATCATGTTGTGAGGATGTTTTTTAGCGGCAGGGACAGGGAGACTAGTCAGGATCGAGGGAAAGATGAACGGAGCAAAGTACAGAGAGATCCTTGATGAAAATCTGCTCCAGCATGCTTAGGACCTCAGACTTGGGCGAAGGATCCCTTCCAACAGGACAACGACCCTAAGCACACAGCCAAGACAACACAGGAGTGGCTTCAGGACAAGTCTCTGAATGTCTTTGAGTGGCCCAGCCAGAGCCTGGACTTGAACCCGATTGAACATCTCTGGAGAGATCTGAAAATAGCTGCGCAGCATCGCTCCCCATCCAACCTGACAGAGCTTGAGAGGATCTGCAGAGAAAAGTTTGAGAAACTCCTCAAATAAAAGTGTGCCAAGCTTGTAGTGTCATACCCAAGAAGACTCTAGACTGTAATCGCTGCCAAAGGTGTTTCAGCAAAGTACCGAGTAAGGGGTCTGAATACATGTAAATGTTATGTGTCCGTTATTTAATTTTATAAATTAGCAAAAATGTCTAAAAACCTGTTTTTGCTTTGTCATTATGGGATATTGTGTGTAGATTGATGAGGGGGAAAAAAACTATTTAATCGATTTTAGAATAAGGCTGTTGAGAGTGGATGGTAGGGAGTTGGCTGAGTACAACGGGTAATAGTCTGAAAGGTATTTCTACAGCTGTTAAGGCTTAGCGGCCTGGAACAATAAAGTGTGTGTTGGAGGGCTATAGTACATCATTCAAACTCGCAGTTATATTGTATTTCCACAAGGGTGCGCTAAAGAGATATCCTTCAAATGAGGTAATTCTGCAATTCTATCATGACACAACATTTCTTCACAATTATGTTGTTTCCAGAGAACAGTTGTAGCACCATACTGAAACTAACAAAAATAGTTTCCTATGGTTTGAAAGCTCATCTATTTCAGGAATTGTATTTCTCAATTACTGGAATATAAAGGAGGAAATGAAAGCAACACCATGAAATGAAACATCATATTGACACCAACTACATTTTTAAGAACAGCACTGGCACATTTAATTTCTACAATGGATTGGTTTTCTGTTAAACTTCATGAAAAGTAAATACTTTCATTATTTACCTTTTAATGTATATGCACTCACAGTAAGCCACTCTAAATAACAGAATCTGCTAAATGACTGAGTGTAGTCCAACATGGAAGGGGGGGGGGGGGGGGGGGGTGGGGTTCAGTAAGGGGTTGCCCACCTTGCGCCCCACATAGACGGGGAGGCCAATGACCATGGCAGGCACAGCGATACCAGCAATGAGGGTGATGCCCACTGGGGCTCCGATCAGTGTGCCCAGCTGCCACAGGATCTTCTTCTTACGAGTCCACGGCTTCTTTCCCCAGAACGTACACCCTGATGGACTGAGAGAAAGAAGAGAGAGAGAGAGAGAGAGAGAGAGATGGCGGGTGGGATATGGAGGGAGAGAAAAAGTGGGAAAAAAGAGAAACGATGGAATGGGGAGAAAATACAGAGATTGTGAAAGAGAAAGAAAAAGAAATGAAGAAAGGAATGAAGAGAAAACATTTAGAAAGAAAGGGGGAGAAATAGGTGAAGAGTATAAGGGCAGAGGGGTAGACAGAAGACTGATTAGTTCTGGGCCCAAGTTCAGGAAAGGGGGATACCTAGTCAGTTATACAACTGAATGCCTTCAACTGAAATGTGTCTTCCGCATTTAACCCAACCCCTCTGAATCAGAGCTGCCTTAATCAACATCCACGTCTTCAGCGCCCGGGGAGCAGATACACCACAGCAACAGAGGAGTGGAGGTGAGGTAAGGCTGTGTCATTATGAATTCAGAGCCCTCTGCTAAACGTCACACAACAGTGAGACATGCATCACTGCCTGTTCTCCACCGTTAAAGGATGCTCATGTGATGTCAGGAAAATCTGTGGAAATGTTCATTCATTTTACTGTATGAATATATACTGAACAAAAATATAAACGCAACATCTAAAGTGTTGGTCCCATGTTTCATGAGCTGGGGAGAAAAAAAAGAAGGAATTTTCTCACACGCACAAAAAAATGTATTTCTCTTGAATTTTGAGCACAAATTTGTTTACATCCCTGTTAGTGAACATTTCTCCTTTGCTAAAATAATCCATCCACCTGACAGGTGTGGCATATCAAGAAGCTGATTAAACAGCAGGATCATTACACAGACAATAAAAGGCCACTCTAAAATGTGCAGTTTTGTCACACAACACAATGCCACAGCGAGTGTGCAAATGGCATGCTGACTACAGGAATGTCCACCAGAGCTGTTGACAGAGAACTGTATCTTAATTTCTCTACCATAAGCCGCCTCCAACGTCATTTTAGAGAACTTGGCAGTATGTCCAACTGCAGATCACGTGTAACCACGCCAGCCCAGGATCTCCACATCCAGCTTATTCACCTGTGGGATCGTCTGAGACCATCCACCCGAACAGTTAATGAAACTGAGGAGTATTTATGTCTGTAATAAAGCCCTTTTGTGGGGAAAAAGTCATTTTGATTGGCTGGGCCTGGCTCCCCAGTGGGATAATACAGTGGGATAATGCACCAAATATAAATTTCAACAATTTTACTGAGTTACAGTTCATATAAGGAAATCAGTCAATTGAAATAAATAAATTAGTCCCTAATCTATGGATTTCACATGACTGGGCAGGGGCACAGTTTATTTATTTCAATTTACTGATTTCCTTACATGAACTGTAACTCAGTAAAACTGTTGAAATGAATATTTTGTGTAGCCTTCTTACCAAAACAATAAGACTTTTAACTCCGTTATGTTTGTGTCAGTATTTCATTTGATCTCAATTCCATAAAATGTGTAGGTATTTATTTTAAAAAATTATTTCTGGAGGAATGAAAAAAAAAAGCAGCAGTCCAGCCCCAGTAATAACAGTCATGCTTTAAAAATGGTGTGGATGTCATGTGGGCCTAAACCTAATGTAGCAGAAGTAAAAGAAGGGAGTTCCGAAGTTCCCACATCCGCTTTTCAACAGAAAAGGAAGCTCGATTGAACTTGCTGTATCCCTAAAAACCGTATGCATCCGGC
Organism: Oncorhynchus mykiss; assembly: GCF_013265735.2. Lineage (NCBI taxonomy): Eukaryota > Metazoa > Chordata > Actinopteri > Salmoniformes > Salmonidae > Oncorhynchus > Oncorhynchus mykiss. The sequence goes on along the minus strand of NC_048582.1, from coordinate 38,181,869 downwards.
TGTTGGCAACTCCACTAAGGGTGGGTAGGCCTACACATATTTTTGGCACATGGAAAGTAGTCTACTACTACGTTACATACTGTGTTGACGTGAACTGCCGTAGGCTTGAGAGTTACCTGAGGTAGTGCAGGTCAGAGATCTCCTTCATGCAGAGCCAGCAGAACTCACAGCCGCACACGGCACAGGTCATGTGGTTACAGCTGCCGTCGTTCATCTTGATTATGTAGGCGCCACATCGTGGGCAGGGCTTGATGTCATCAGCTAGGGACGAGAGAGAGTGGGTAGTTTGATTAGTGGGAGGAGGATTCAGGACGATGTTGATCTGAGGTCAGTTTTAATGGTTTCCCGTTAGGATTTGGGGAGGGTAAACTCATTCTAGATCTGTGCCTAAAAAGGGACTTCTACTTTTACCAGAGACAGAGGATAATTGGTTTGGAGACATTGACTGCCAACAGCCAGTATAAGAGACAGGCTGAGACAGATAAGAGGTTGTGGTGAGGGCTAATTTATACAGACTTTTTGTTCTGTCCTTTGGAACCTGAGAGGTCTGAAAATTGCTTTATGAGAAGAGGGCGACAAATAATAACAACATTATGAAGAGTCATCAAAGTACTTACCAGGCCCGTGCTCCTGCATGTAGCTGGGTGAGTGGTTGCTATGCGGGTGCAGGAAGAATGCCCTTTGCTGGCGGGCCGAGTCACAGGTCTGGTTGGGGTGCCACGCCTGCTTGCAGTGGTAACAGAACTCAGCCAAGCAGCCCTCTCTACGACACACCAGCCTGGGGCAGCTGGCACAGCCCGAAGCGATCACTGCAAACCTGGCAGAGGGAGAAAGAGGGAGATGTTTGATTTTCAGAAAAACCTTTATAGGCACAATTCGGCTAATGCGAAATCAATTGCAAAGGGAAAACTACATCACTGCACTGAAAGAGAGAGAGAGAGGGAGAGAGAGGGAACACAGCAGCCTTGGAGGAAGTGGCTAAGGTCAAATGTAAATACACGGTAGCTGGACAAATGGTTACATTTACTGAGCCGTGGAGAGAGAGTATGTTAAAACAAAGGGTAAGAGTTAAGGAAAAAGAGAGGAAGGAGAAATGGGCCAAAGGTGATTTCAGGCTGTCTAGAGTAACCTAAATAAAGGGCATGAGGGGAAAACGACCAAGAGCTAAACGTCATAGCATATTATCAGAATTGCATCGACACAACCTGATCTCAGAGCATTTTGTATGATTCTGTACGTAAATCCGAGACACTCCATTTAGTATAACATGTGGAGTATGTATTATTTTCTGGATGTCCGTCACCCATTTCGTATGATATTTACGAATTACAATTCTTATTACATATGTTACGAATTTGCAAATCGTACAATATATCATGAATTTGCAAAGCGTAGTACATGTTACGAATTTGCTAAACATATGATATGTTAAGAATTCTAGCTAGCTGGCTAACATTACCTAGCCTAGGGGTTATAGGGTTAGGGGAAGGGTTAGCTAACATGCTAAGTAGTTGCAAAGTAGCTAAAAAGTAGTAAGTAGTTGAAAAGTTGCTAATCACCTAAAGTTGTCTGTGGTGAGATTCAAACTCACAAACGTTTGGTTACTAGACGTTCGCGTTATACACACACCGATCCACCGCGACCAACTATTATTTTGGGGTTAGATCGGTTTTAATATCGCAGATAGATTGTGGCTTCCATCAATGTAATTGTCTGCATCATTTCCAATCCCCCATATATTTTTTTGTAAATATATTTTCCTTTCTTATTTTCCCCTAACCCTACCATCCCTCCCCTAATTGGAGTAAATTAATAGACAGCAACAGTTAGTATTTATAAGCTGGAAGTAGAAGCCTATATAAATTGTACGGACACAGTGTATTTTACAATAGTTATCTTTTGTTTGTTTTTAGTCCCGACCTTCAGCTACACTCAACCCCTCCCATCCATCTCTGAAGAACATCCAGTTTTGATTTCTATTTGCCATATATTTTTAACTGTGCTGTTTCACAAAAGTTCTGAACCTACATACATTTTACAGACACAGTATATTTTACATTAGTAATATTGTTGTATTGAGTCCCATCTGTCTTATGTAACTATACCAAACATAACATATCATACTAATTTGTCGTGTCCCGGATTTACGTTTACCATGTTACGTCTAGTCTATGAGTCCAGGCTGATCTACATGATACCCTACACAAACATCTCATTACCAGTGGAGGCTGCTAAGGGGAGGGCGGCTCATAATAATGGCTGGAACAGAACAAATGGAATGGCATCAAACACATGGAAACCACGTGTTTGATGTATTTGATACCATTCCACTTATACCGCTCCAGCCATTACCAAGAGCCTGTCCTGCCCAATTAAGGTGCTACCAACCTCCTGTGCTCAACACAGGAAGTAGGCTGCCACATCACCATGAGAGGGGAGGCAGGGTTCTTATCTTTTCTACGATGTAACAAGATCATTAAGTACTGTATGTGAAGATGAAATGGCATTTAATCTAATACAACACTACGAGTGAGTGACAGTGTTTAAAGACAGACTGAGCAAAACTGAATTTAATTAGAAAGTTACTCTCTTTCTCATCAGAAAACAATGCTAAAAATGACATACGACCCTTCACACAACTATTGCTTTGAATGTAGGTACTGGTATTCAAGCTGAGCACTCAATCTTATTGACCACCGCTCTCTAAAAGGCCTCCAGCATTCCATTACACAGGCAAACCAGATGTCAAATACCGAAACTGTTGAATCCCTACTCTGTCTCTTTCAAAACCTCAAACTAGGGGAAATGTTTCCAGCACTATGGGTTTTCCTTTTAACACAGTTTCGAGCAGCCCCTATAATCCAGTTTGAGCTGGTTTCTCTCCCAATGACTGTTTGTTTATTCAAACTGGCAACATGTCTTCAAGCCTAAACTCAATGACTTGTTGCAACAGAGCAAAGACACAAGTTACCAAGGCAGGCTTTTCCCTGTCGGAACATTCCATGTTAACGCTGCATTTGAGTCGTCAGTTCTGCTGCGGTGGAGCACGATAATGACTGACATCAAGGCTTTGACCGGTGGCAATCTGAGGAGTACAATGCTTACAAGCTGCACCTTTCGGAGCAAAGGCACTCTGACAGCCACATCTAGTGTCCAAGATTTCATTGCTGTAAATGGTGTGAAACTGCTTTGTTTTCCAACATTACAAATGTAATACAGATACAAAAGTGAGACAGACAGAACCCTCAGAAACACACACACACACACACACACACACTGTCTGTGACTCTGTACACACACACACACTCAGTCCAGTGAGTGTGTAATGATCACTTCAATTATAGAAATCCCAACCTCTCTGTTGCCCCTCGTAACACTGGCTACCTCTATGCCACATCACTAGTCACCATAGCAACTGACAGCCTGCGGAGCGAGCGGTGGACCGCTCACTGATCTGATTGGTTGTCTCTCACTGTCAATCAGGTAGAGAGAGGTCTGATTGGGGAATGGAAAGGGAACTGACCGATGAGACGAAAGGACAATGAAGCTCAAGAGTGAAAGGAGCCGTTCACAAAAATAATTGACTGAGTCTGTGTATGTCTTTGTATATGTGTGTGATCATTCAAGTGAGAAAGAGATAAGGAGTCTGGGGTTTTTGTGACTGTGAAAAACAGATTTAAAAAAAAGTGAAAGACAAAGAAAGAAAGAAAGAAAGAAAGAAAGAGAGAGAGCAATTGAGACAAACATATCCCAAATACTCTATTGCCAGAGACAATCCAGGACAATTTACAATAACCAAGGCCACATATTCCTTACATGTAGTTAGTACTAGAGGTCGACTGATTAAATCGGAATGGCCGATTAATTAGGTCCGATTTCAAGTTTTCATAATAAAATCGGTAATCGGTACGATTTGCCGATTTAAATTTTTTATATATATATTTTTTTTTACACCTTTATTTAACTAGGCAAGTCAGTTAAGAACACATTCTTATTTTAAATGATGGCCTAGGAACGGTGGGTTAACTGCCTTGTTCAGGGGCAGAACGACAGATTTTTACCTTGTCAGCTCAGGAAGTCGTTTTTGCAACCTTCCAGTTACTAGTCCAACGCTCTAACCACTAGGCTACCCTGCCGCCCCTTATGACTTCAAGCCTATCAACTTCCGAGATGAAGCTGGCGTAACCGATGTGAAATGGCTAGCTAGTTAGAGGGGTGCGCGCTAATAGCGTTTCAAACGTCACTCGCTCTGAGACTTGGAGTGGTTGTTCCCCTTGCTCTGCATGGGTAACGCTGCTTCGAGGGTGGCTGTTGTCGATGTGTTCATGGTTCGAGCCCAGGTAGGAGCGAGGAGAGGTACGGAAGCTATACTGTTACACTGGCAATACTAAAGTGCCTATAAGAACATCCAATAGTCAAAAGGTATATGAAATACAAATCGTATAGAGAGAAATAGTCCTATAATTCCTATAATAACTACAACCTAAAACTTCTTACCTGGGAATATTGAAGACTCATGTTAAAAGGAACCACCAGCTTTCATATGTTCTTATGTTCTGAGCAAGGAACTTAAACGTTAGCTTTCTTACATGGCACATATTGCACTTTTACTTTCTTCTCCAACACTTTGTTTTTGCATTATTTACACCAAATTGAACATGTTTCATTATTTATTTGAGGCTAAATTGATATTATTGATGTATTATATTAAGTTAAAATAAGTGTTCATTCAGTATTGTTGTAATTGTCATTATTACAAATAAATACAAATACATTTAAAAAAAATGCGCAATTAATCGGTAAGGGCTTTTTTTGGTCCTCCAATAATCGATATCGGTATTGAAAAATCATAATCGGTCAACCTCTAATTAGTACCATTATGTGTGTATGGAATCTGCACTCTTCACACACCCACACAATGTACTGCTTTGGAAACCTCCACTCTAGGTGGCCCAAACCACACTAGTCCTTTCCATGGTAGGACTGTAGGGAGGGAATGGTAGTGTATTGAGTCACTCTGGTTTCTTTAGAATGTAGGTCATCTATAGTCCAGCCCACTGTCTAGGTCCTTCCCCTCTGTCTGACAGGATTCACACTATCAAACAGACATGTTTCCTTCGAATATAAACATCATAGAGATTCTGTGCTTTCCCTCCCACAAACACACACACACACACACACACACACACACTTGCTTGTGGCACACATACACAAACACACAAAACATGCTCATACCAGCTCATCAGAAATTTCCCCATATCACATTAAACGATCAGCCTCTGAGCATTGTCATTCCCCTTGTAACCACATAATAGCCTGACATTCTAACCCACTTAGAGAATTCTAGGCTATAAAACTTTCCTTTCACCCTCATAGTGCCAACTGTCACCTCTGCCAGAGCCAATAATTGTTATAATACTGTAGGTCATTCCAGTTTACGACAATCAGCCTCGAACTTATGATATCATTGACAGAACAATGCTTTCAAAGCATGAATCTGCTATAAAAAAAAAGGTTATGGTTAGTGTTAATGGTAGGGGTTAGGTAAAGGTAAGGTTTAAGTTCGGGGTTAGGGGTTGAAATCCTATTTGTGGTCAGAAAGAGCTTGAAGGTTCTTCCACCCCTTCCTGCATGGCTAGGCTATAGAGCTAGGCTTACGGTTCAGGTTTACACCCAGGTTCAGATTGAGGTTAAGGCCAGGAAACAATGAGAGTTGATTCTTACCCGCAGTCGGGCGCGGGACACCAGCGGCAGTCCGGGTCGGAGGCCAGGCAGCGTCGCAGCAGGAACTCCTCATACTTCTCCAGCAGGGCTGCGTCGCCCAAGATGTCCGCCACCTGATGAGGCGCCAGGCGCTCCGAGCACTCGGGGCAGCTGAGATGGACGCGGCTCTCCGTGATCTCGATGCGCAGGTACTGGCGCAGGCAGCACAGGCAGGAGCGGTGGCTGCAGCCCAGCAGCTCGGGGAGCTGTTCGGGGGGCTGGGGCACCAGGCACAGGGGGCACTCCAGGAAGTCTGCTGGAGGAGAGGAGCTGGAGGTGGTGGAGCTGGAGGACTGGGGGGGACCCAGGGAGGTCCGGCTGGAAGAGAGGGGCTCTGCTGGGGTGGAGGTCTGAGCGGTGGCTGGGCCCTGGGGAACATCCGTGGCAGTGTTCGTAGGGGCTGGGTCGGGTGTGGAAGGGACTACAGGGGGAACAAGGGGGGCAAGTTGTTGTTGTTGATGCTGTTGGTTGTGGAGCTGGGATAAAGGGGTGGCTGCCCCTGCTTTGGCGCTCCGGGAACCCCGTTTGCTGTGGAAGAGGCTGTGGAAGGAGATGCGTCCTTGGCGTTTTCTCGGTGCCCGGCATTTGGGGTTGGGAATGCCGCTCACCGAGGAGTGGGGGGATTCCGAGTCCCTTTCCGATCCCATTTTCCCAGAAAGTGACTCACGGTAGCGTCTTTCCTTTTCCGCTCTTATTAGTCTTATATCACCGTGAGGAAGCTTGCCTCACACACACTAACACAAACACACTCACACGGGAGTACTTGTGCTCGGGTGAAACCAGAACGGAATGTCGCTGATACCCAGTTGTAAACTCTTTTTCCTCTTCCTCTTAAACCCACAAATGGAACGATAGGTGAGAAGACAAAAGAGAAAGAGAAAGACACAAATAGCCAAAATTCCCCTTCCCTCCCGCTGGCTTTCACACCTCTCACACTCAGTTGCTCCAAATCAAGAGTGTGAGAAAAGTCACAGGTGTGCTTTTGTCCAAACCAACATAGGGGTCCAAAATTACAGTAAACTGTTACTGTAAACCACAAAGAGGAGAATGAATACAACAGGAAACGTCACTGTCACTCCTTAGTAAATGGTTCTCAATTCAGACGAGGAGGAAAAAAACATAGAGGAACGTTATAAAATGTATAGAACAACTTCTTGGGGGTTATTCAAAATGTCTTAAATCCTTCTTGGTGGTTGCTCCGGTCCAATTTTCTTCTGTAGTCCTTTTTCTCTCTTTTTCTTCTCCTCTTCTCTTCTGTGTGTGTCTCTCACTCTCTCAATCAACCGTCTGTGAGGAGGAAGAAGAGAACAGGAAGTTAGCTGAGCAGAGAGCACAGGGAGCATGCTCAGTATGACACACCTCTCCCCTCCTTCCTCATTCTCTCTCTCGCTGTTATTACTTCACAATTAACTCTTGGCGCAGATAGTCAGGAAGAATAATTTCATTACACTATGCACACACATACACACCTGGCATAATCACTGATAAAGACATGCTCATTGACTCACAAGATACAGCCATTTGGAAAGCGAAATACTTTCTTTTTTTTTTACTTACTAATGATGATGACATAATGTGTCTTGAAGAGGAAGCAAACTTATTCATCCGTCCAATTAGCTCCTATATTATTTATCCTCTCATTCCTTCTCTTTCTCTCATCCGCTCTTCTCCTTTGTCTCTCTCCGTCAATATGAAACCCTCTCTCTCACACACACACACACACACACACACGTCGCAAGCTGCTCTCCACTTCACACTGCGCTTCTACTGCGGTTGCCATGACGATGCGCACTAGGAGCCGAGCAAACAGCGACCCACTCAGTGACTGTGGCACTTATGTATGCACTGACACACACACACAAGTAACACATGTACTCTTGTCATTTACTCATATTATATATATATATATATATATATATAATGCAGACACTGGTAAATATAGCACTGATTAATGTATGTGTGTATTGACACAGTGTTATAGGTGAGAGTGTGTGTGTGTGTGTGTGTGTGTGTGTGTGTGTGTGTGTGTGTGTGTGTGTGTGCCGAAAGTAATGTTATGCTAAGATAAGAGAAAAGGGAAAGAGAGAATCAGAGGGAGGGTTATGAGGGTTGACATTCAGAATCTGTGCCCCTCTCTTTAAGGTAGCCTATATATACCCACCTTCTAAGCACACACACACTGAGTCATAACAGCTTCATTACTGTGTTCTGGCCTGTTTCCCTCCTCCTAAAGTATGCCTGGTCTATGACAAGGTCTATGACAAGGCAAATCTGATTATGATTCCAGTAGTAGCCTTTGAGTGCAGGAGGCTGAGAGACAGACACAGACAGAGGATCAACCAGTATGAGTCATAAAACATCAGACTTCAGCCCTTGTTGACAGAAGGGTATATGGGAAAGGGCTGGGCTAACATAGATACTGCATGTAGCTAACCATGATTGATTGAAATACTATTGGGTCAGTGACTGACAGATAGCAGCACCAATCGATTAGAGACCTTGGCTGAAAGAACTGGATGTTGTCTGTTTGCTTGCTCTCTTGCCTTGCACAGCCCTTAATAACAGCCAATAGCCACAGTTAAGACAGGTTGACCGGTAGTGATAGCGTTAGACAAAGGCTACAGGCTATCACACCAGGTTGTGTTGAAAGAAGAACATTGAACCATATTGATGAAACTGTAGTAGATTTCCACCATGTTACAGACGTACACACACACACACACAACGACACACACACGCAATGAGGTAGAAATAAACATTCTATGTTATCCCAGCAGCAGTAACCATGGTGCCTCTTCCCTCCCTGATCTGCTGGGCTGGCGGGTGAAGTGAAAGGGCCACTGTTGAATCATGGATCGCTACGGAGTATAAAAATAATGGCAATTTATATACACTATATCTACAAAAAGGTATGTGGACACCCCTTCAAATTAGTGGATTCGGCTATTTCGGTCACAGTATAAAATCGAGCACACAGCTGTGAAATCTCCATAGACAAACAAGTCAGTTCGTCATATTTCTGCTCTGCTAGAACTGCCCAGGTCAACTGTAAATGCTGTTATTGTGAAATGGAAACGTCAAAGAGCAACAACGGCTCTGCCGCGAAGTGGTAGGCCACACAAGCTCGCAGAACGGGAGCGCCGAAGGCTGCAGAGCATGTAAAAATGGTCTGTCCTCGGTTGCAACACTCACTACCGAGTTCCAAACTGCCTTTGGAAGCAACGTCAGCACAAGAACTGTTCGTCGGGAGCTTCATGAAATGGGTTCCATGGCCAAGCAGCATCACACAAGCTTAAGATTACCGAGCACAATGCCGAGCGTCGGCTGATGTGGTGTAAAGCTCGGCGCCATTGTACTCTGGAGGAGCAGAAACGCGTTCTTTGGAGTGATGAATCACGCTTCACCATCTGGCAGTCCGAAGGACGAATTTGGGTTTGGCTGATGTCAGGAGAACGCTACCTGCCCGAATGCATAGTGCCAACTGTAAAGTTTGGTGGAGGAGGAATAATGGTCTGGGGCTGTTTTTCATGATTCGGGCTAGGTCTCTTAGTTCCAGTGAAGGGAAATCTGAACGCTACAGCATACAATGACATTCTAGACGATTCTGTGCTTCCAACTTTGTGGCAATAGTTTGGGGAAGGCCCTTTCATGTTTTAGCATGACAATGCCCCCATGCACAAAGTGAGGTCCATACAGAAATGGTTTGTCGAGATCGGTGTGGAAGAACTTGACTGGCCTGCACAGAGCCCTGACCTCAACCACATCAAACACCTTTGGTATAAATTGGAACACCGACTGCGAGCCAGGCATAATTGCCCAACATCAGTGCCCGACCACACTAACGCTGTTGTGGCTGAATGGAAGCAAGTCCCCACAGAAATGTTCCAACACCTAGTGGAAAGCCTTCCCATAAGAATGGAAGCTGTTATAGCAGCAAAGGGGGGACCAACTCCACATTAATTCCCATGATTTTGAAATAAGATGGTCAATGAGCAGGTGTCAACATACTTCTGTCATGTAGTCAGCAGAATTGGTAATAGCCCTCTCATCATACACTCTTAGAAAAAAAAGGGTTCCAAAATGGTTTTCAGCTGTCCCAATAGGAGAATCCTTTTTGGTTCCAGGGAGTACCATTTTCTGTTCCATGTAGAACCCTCTAGTGCCGATGGAAAAAAACAGATAGTTACATATCGGGATATTATTTTTGACGATATATCATACCGTTTTGACAAGATCACAAAATTATTTTTGCGCTAGTTGGTTGTACCTGCAACAAAATTCCAATCTTTTTCCAATTAGCTTTCTGCACTTTTATTTCTATGACTCATCCAAACTCGTTTTCTCATGGTTCTCTCCTGTCCCTCTGCAGGAATATGTATGGAACAATGAATCGCCCCCCCCCCCAAAAAAAAATCACAATACTGAATCACAATATATATAGAATCGTGAGAATCACAAAACATATCAGATCGGCACCTAAGTATTGTGATAACATTGTATCGTAAGGTCCCTGGCAATTCCCAACCCTAGAACCCTCTGTGGAAAGGGTTCTACAAGGGAACCAAAAAAGGTTCTATCTGGAATCAAAAAGGGTTCTTCAAAAGGTTATCCTATGGGGACAGCCAAAGAACCCTTTTAGGTTCTAGATAGCACCTTTTTTTCCCCTAAGACTGTACCCTCAGGTTGGCACTAGCCTCTACTCTCCTATGATGAAACATAATTGCAATCTGTGTGTGTGTGTGTGTGTGTGTGTGTGTGTGTGTGTGTGTGTGTGTGTGTGTGTGTGTGTATGATAGCTTTCTATAGCCCTGCGTGAGTGCCTTTTTATGTCTACATGACTCTGTAAGAGTTGCCGTACACCCAAGTGTGTGTGTGTGTGTCACTTCAAACTGAACTTGATGACAAAATAGATTGTCCCTGGAAACTGTGTAAAAGTGTACTACACTGACTGTCAGAAAATAATTCTGTTCATATGTCTCCTATGAGATTCCTTTTCAGAGGTAAAGGAAAATGCATGATTCTGTAAAAGGCTTTCAAGAGAAATAGCTCTTATGAAAATGCCCTTTTTCCCTTTGGTAAGAAATTAAAATGTTAAAAAGCATAAAGAAATTCCTCATCTGGTTCAAAAACTCTCCTTCAATATATACTGAACAAAAATATAAACGCAACCATTTCAAATATTTTACTGAGTTACAGTTCATATAAGAAAATGAGTCAATTGAAATTAGGCCCTAATCTATGCATTTCACATGACTGGGAATACAGATATGAGTCTGTTGGTCACAGATACCTTTTTAAAAAAAAGTAGGGCGTGGATCAGAAAACCAGTCAGTATCTGGTGTGACCACCATTTGCCTCATGCAGTGCGAGACATCTGCTTCATATAGAGTTGATCAGGCGGTTGATTGTGGCTTGTGGAACGTTGTCCCAGTCCTCTTCAATGGCTGTGCGAAGTTGCTGGATATTGGCGGGAACTGGAACATGCTGCCGTCGATCCAGAGCATCCCACACATGCTCAATGGGTGACATGTCTGGCGAGTATGCAGGCCATGGAAAAACTGGGACACTTTCAGCTTCTAAGAATGTTGTACAGATCCTTGTGACATAGGGCTGTGCATTATCATGCTGAAACATGAGGTGATGGCAGCGGATGAATGGCACGACAATGGGCCTCAGGATATCATCACGGTATCTCTGTGCATTCACATTGCCATCAATAAAATGCAATTGTGTTCGTTGTCCATAGTTTAGGCCTGCCCATACCATAACCACACCGCCACCATGGGGCACTCTGTTCAGAACGTTGACATCAGCAAACCGTTCGCCCACATGACGCCATACACGTGGTCTGCGTTTGTGAGGCTGTTTGGACGCATTGCCAAATTCTCTAAAAAGACGGAGGCGGCTTATGGTAGATAAATGAACATTCAATTATCTGGCAACAGCTCTGGTGGCCATTCCTGCAGTCAGCATGCCAATTTCCCCCCAGGTGGATGGATCATCCTGGCAAAATGAGAAATGCTCATTAACAAGGATGTGAAAAAATGTGTCCACAAAATTTGAGAGAAATAAGCTTTTTGTGAGTATTTGGAACATTTCTGGGATCTTTTACTTCAGCTCATGAAACATGGGACCAACACTTTTCATGCCCCGTTAATATTTTGGCTCAGTGTGGGTATTAGAGCTGTACTCAGTTACTGTTCGGTGTAAATGGCATTATATAGCTTTCATTACATTAGCAAATGTGTCATCTCTGGCATTAAGAAAGTATTCTTGTCAAGTGACAATATATTTGGAAGGGTTTTGATGCATCTAGTATCCAAACGTTAGACCTTTTCGGATCATTTTAGTGGGATATATATTGAATGTAGCCCCTACATGACTTGAGAGAGAGAGACAGAGAGACATAAATAGAAAGAGGGATGAGAGCGAGTGAGGAGGCATGGCAGATGGGCATGAACAGGCTGAAGACTCAGTGGTCTAAGTTCTGTGATCGGCACACGCTTTTTCCCCCCTCACTTGTCCTCCCACTCGACTGCTGCTCGCGCACGCACACACGCACACACAATCTCTCGCTGTGATGTACAATTACACTAATGACATTTTATTTAGCCTCTAAGCAGCTCTAGTTTCTTGTCTTCTGAATTAAAAACCTCTCGGACATGTCAGATATTGTTATGCTTGCTGCTGCAAGGTGAGTCAACTGTGTGCAGAGCCTCTTGACAGAGACATTACTCTTCTTGGACATTAAGTGGGGCCAGTTTGTGCTTTCAGTTTGTTTGGCCTCGTCTCAGCAATTCTATTTCCGGAAGACACTGAAACTGTACAGTCTAAGTACTTTAGGATCCTCCATCCTTCCCAGGAACCCTATGAACCTACATACTGCCTCTATGCACGCAAGTCAATTTGATATGATACTGTAAGTCAATTTGATATGATACCGGTGTGCCACTGAAAGACCCGATAGTTGTTACACAAGCCGCTGAGTCAGAGCTGATTTGTTGCTGTTGCAGAGCTGTTTTGGGGTTACACTTTACAAGCCTCTGCAAATACATTATGCAAAATGAAGACAATAAAAGCATGGATCTATTTTGGACCAGGGACATCCAACCAAAATGAAAGGGAAGACTGGGGATGTCCCTATTATACTGTTGTGCTATATTTCACTTTGTCAACTTTGATTATGCTTTATAAAATACATATATTTTGTGTGTGTGTAAATGTCATATTATTCAGGGATATAGTTGATATTCAGAGATATGGTTGACACAAACTAACACAATGGGGGCACAGTAGGCTACTGATACAGTACTATACTCCAGTATGCTTCTGATACAGTACTATACTCCAGTATGCTTCTGATACAGTACTATACTCCAGTAGGCTTCTGATACAGTACTATACTCCAGTAGTCTTCTGATACAGTACTATACTCCAGTAGGCTTCTGATATAGTACTATACTCCAGTAGGCTTCTGATACAGTACTATACTCCAGTAGGCTTCTGATACAGTACTATACTCCAGTAGTCTTCTGATACAGTACTATACTCCAGTAGGCTTCTGATACAGTACTATACTCCAGTAGTCTTCTGATACAGTACTATACTCCAGTAGTCTTCTGATACAGTACTATACTCCAGTAGTCTTCTGATACAGTACTATACTCCAGTAGTCTTCTGATACAGTACTATACTCCAGTAGGCTTCTGATACAGTACTATACTCCAGTAGTCTTCTGATACAGTACTATACTCCAGTAGGCTTCTGATATAGTACTATACTCCAGTAGGCTTCTGATATAGTACTATACTCCAGTAGGCTTCTGATATAGTACTATACTCCAGTAGGCTACTGATACAGTACTATACTCCAGTAGTCTTCTGATACAGTACTATACTCCAGTAGTCTTCTGATACAGTACTATACTCCAGTAGGCTTCTGATACAGTACTATACTCCAGTAGGCTTCTGATATAGTACTATACTCCAGTAGGCTTCTGATACAGTACTATGCTCCAGTAGGCCTAAGTAATTAAAACTCACCATCACACAAACAATCCGATTCATGTCACTGTGTGGTTGTTTACAAAGACTGACAGACAGCGGGGTAGGCAGACGAGCTGGTAAGCTAATTAGCTGGTTTGTAGTGATACTACCTAAACCCTCTGTAAGCCCTGAGCTCTAACTGAGGACTGAGGCCTGTGTCTCTGGGCTGAGTCTCTGGGTAGAGCAGGTGGTCTCTGTGAACTCAGGTTTACTGGTTTAATAGACTCAATTCATTAGAGCAGAAGGGCGCAATAACAGGTTAATAAAGAGCCTCCCGAGTGGCGCAGCGGTCTGAGGCAATGTATCTCAGTGCTAGAGGCGTCACTACAGACCCTGGTTCAATTCCAGGCTGTATCACAACCGGCCGTGAGTGGGAGTCCCATAGGGCGGCGCACAATTGGCGGCCAGCGTTGTCCGGGTTAGGGTTTGGCCGGGGTAGGCCGTCATTGTAAATAATAATTAAAGTTTACATAAAAACATTAAATAAAAATAATGAAGGTAGCGACAGCAGCGTGAGGCAGATGAGATGCCTCTCAGTGGGTTGTTCTCTTTATCAACATCTTTCAATCTCTCCAGGCAGAAGTTAATATAGGAGGGAGGAAACAGAGGGAACTGCCCCGGTGGCTATAACTCTCGTTCCTCTCTCTCTCTTCACCTCTCTGTGACGAGGCCATTGCCGTGTCTCGCTAACATGCTGGGCAGGCCAAGACTGCTGCCTCCTCTAAACACCAGGCTAGTTGAGTCATGTCGTGATGTGATGAGACTATGTGAAAACTGGGTTAAAAAGGAAACACGTCCTTCTGTTCAGCCAAAAGCGCCATTACTGCCTACTGATTCATAGTGTTTGGCGGTCATTTGGAGGCCATTTGGAGCCCTCCCACACTATCGGTTTTATAAGGTAATGGAAGATGTGGGAGTTTTAAAAAGGGGTTGAGAGCCAGAGACAGTCGTTGGCCATTCTGTGGAAGCACCTAGAGAAACCAGACTTTGTGTTTCCCTCTGAATTTACCTCTGAACTGAAGCTGGCAGGGAGGAGTGGTCAGCCAGTCTCGCATCCCTTTTCAAACAAAATGAAACAACAGGAATACCCTGGAATAACCCCATTACAAGCACTCGAACACACACGCCACGCACCCACATACTTATACACCCAGTCATCCACACATTGACACATCGTCAAACAAACACACACACACACACACACACACACACACACACACACACACACACACACTTATATATTGCATAAGAGATACACACGTATGAATGTCCCTCTGATTCAGTGAGATAAAAGGGAGAGTCAGGCTACGAGGTTCTATAATTAGAGGAGCATTCAGGAGGCAAACTGCTGAGTTGTTGAATGTTTAATGTGAAGCCTGGAGGCGTCACAGCGGCAGAGAATAGGCCCAGGTCCCAGCCCCACAGCCCCCTGAGCCCCAATCCACCAACACAGACCAGGGCATACCAACCAGCGGGTATGAAAGACAGGGAGGGGCCGGGTCGTTTGAGGGAGAAAGAGAAGGAGGTGAGACATGGTCAATGAGGACAGTGCATGTGAGTGGAGATAGATACAGTATGTCACATAGGCCTAGTATGGTTGACTGTTAGGCTGACTTCCAGTGCACTGTAACCTGAAGCGGCCTAGTATGTGGGACCAGAGACTACAAATGAAGTCAGCATTTCCAGTAAATATAGGTAATATCGTTGCGGGGTAGTGAGTGTTGACTTCCCTATTAGTTGTTGAAGACAGACGGTAACTAGAGCAAGCAGATGGATACCAGGCTTTCATGGTTAAATGTTGTCACCTCTTTCCTCTCTCTCCCTCTCTCTCAATGGAATGATATTAATATCCTGGCCTCAATAATGCTTTCGGGACAAACAGGGGAGCGGTGGGACAAGGAACGCATGAGTGAGAGGGGAGAGGAGGAAATTGAGAATGAGGAGGGCATTCGACATGACGGGCATTTTGGAATAGAGATGTCAAAGAATGCTCAGAGGTGTTAAACGGTAGCTCACCACTTCCTACAGGCTACTGTAGCAACATGCATGTACACAAACAAACACAGATGCACACACAGTAGTTATGTACTATGGTACTCTATCATCAGCCTTGCCTCACTGTTAGATTACTGTGCACTTGTTTTATACTCAAGAATGAGGAGCAGTCAAAACATGCACAATACTATGGGATATATACACAATATATTCAAAAGGTATGTGGACACCCCTTCAAATTAGTGGAATTGGCTTTTTCCAGCCACACCCATTGCTGACAGGTGTATATATTTGAGCACAGAGCCATGCAATCTCCATAGACAAGCATTGGCAGTAGAATGACCTTACTGAAGAGCTCAGTGACTTTCAACGTTGCACTGTCATAGGATGCCACCTTTCCAACAAGTCAGTTCATCACATTTCTGCCCTGCTAGAGTTACCCCGGGCAACTGTAAATGCTGTTATTGTGAAGTGGAAACGTCTAGGAGCAACAACGGCTCTGCCGTGAAGTGGTAGGCCACACAAGCTCACAGAACGGGACCGCCGAGGGTTGAAGCGAGTAGCGCATAAAAATGGTCTGTCCTCAGTTGAAACACTCACTACAGAGTTCCAAACTTCCTCTGGAAGCAACTTCAGCACAAGAACTGTTCGTCGGGAGCTTCATGAAATGGGTTTCCATGGCCAAACATCAAGTCAAATGTTATTTGTCACATGCGCTGAATACAACAGTTAAATTAAAGTAAAAAATTATAAAAAGTAACACAATAAAATAACAATAGCGAGGCTATATACAGGGGGTACCGGTACAGAGTCAATGTGCAGGGGTACAAGTTAGTTGACGTAATTTGTACACGTAGGTATGGGTAAAAGTGACTATGCATCGAAAATAGACAGCACGTAGGCCAGTGGCGCCGCCAAGGGGTGGCCAGGGGGGGCCGCGGCCACCCTGATACAATAGCTCCCCCCCCCCCCCCCCCCCCCCCCCTCTGAGTCCCCTCGTGGGGTGCATATGCATAATATGCTTCTATCTGATATTTTACATTAGGTACTATTCATTTAAATCAATAATGTATATTTTTCATAATAGTTCATGTGAAAGAAAATGACAAATGCATAGCCAGCCAGATGCTTTTGACCGTCCGGGAACTGAGTCACACTCCGACCCGTCACCTCTTCCCAGCCTGCTACTGCACAGTGCACTGCCAGATGACAGCAGCAGCTGAGCTCAGCCTCGTGTCTCTGGTGGCATCATCGGAAGCTAGGCTAGCTGGCAGATGCCTGCAGAGTTGAGACCACCAGACTGCTAACGGGTAAGTAAGTCATACAGTACTAGTTACAGTTTTTTTTTTTTATTATGTACTCAGTAAACTCTTCGTTTTTTGACGGTGTCGAATTACCTGGCTAGCTAGCTTATTAAGTTAGCTAGTGAATTGGGGTATTGGGGAGGCTTAGCTAGCTAGTTTATGCCGTAAGGTTACTCTGCAGCATAGAGAGTGTTAGCTAAATATAGTTAGAGATCCTAGCTTTCCAGAACGATTTTCAAACCACTTGATGAACTTAGGACTGCCAGAGCATCTAGCTAGCTGACGTTATGGGCTGGTATAGCGTTAGCTTACTAGCTACGATTAGCCACTGTAGCTATGTCAATTTGCAGACGATGAAGAGAAAGTCCACGGATATCGCTTCTTTCTTTAAGAAGAACAGTAGTACAGGGGAGATACAGCCGACAGGGGAGCAGCAGCAGAGGGTTAACGTTAGTGAGGATGCAGTCGAAGATGATGATAACGTCATTGAGCAAGCCAATGAACAGGCAGAGGCAGCGAGAGAGCATGGCAGAACATGACGGCGACGAACTGGCACAGGCAGCATCAGTGACAGAGCACAGTGAAGAACACCAGACAGCAGCACGGCACGAAAGTGCGGAACAGGCAGCAACAACAGTCCCAGAGGTCAACAACCAAGCGAGGCAGGACCCAGCTAGAGCTATTCAACCCGTTCCTGGACCAACAGATGAAGTTATGACAGCATGACAGTGCCCCTGATAATGAAATGGGTGGCTAGAGAGTAATGTTATCTGGGTCATGACATAATCACATAAAGCCTTCTGATTCATGTTTATTGGTCGTTGAGTTTGAATAGTCTGAATTGTCTGTAGGCCGATATTACAAATGAGCCCAAATAGATCTACAGTGTGTTGGCCTCCTTGTAACATTCACCAATGTTTATGGTGAGATAAAACATCTGTCAGATATCTTACAGTCCCCATAACTCAATTTGGGCACGGCTATTACCTTTGTTGATTCTCTAGTTGACACATTGAACAGTTATAGAGAGGGCTCTCGCTTGAATGAGATTTGGGACAACACGGTGACCTCCAGGCCGTCAGATCACACCGAGCTCTAGGCTTGCTGGGCATCACATTCCCACTCCAATAGTTCAAAGACAGGTCAACACAGATAAGGAGTCATTCGTGGGCAGGTTCATTCATTCCAATCGTTGATGTGCTTCTCTCTGAGGTGACGACAAGATGTTCTACAGTAAATTGTGTCATCATGCAAGGCCTTGAATCTCTGCAGTCCCACATTTTGTGAGAAAAATTAAGTGTTTTCCATTTGCCTCACAACACAACTGCAGCACTGAGGATCTGGAATATGAGATCCCTCAGCTTAAGCAAATTCTTGATAGGAAGCAAACTGGTGGCTTGGAAACACCAGTTTAATAAAGCTCACAGTCTTCCTTGAGCCATATAGGGAGGTGTTCCACGAGATGTTTAAACTTTGCATTACCTGTGAGCACTGCAGCATGTGAGAACAGTTTTCCTGTGCTAAAGTTAATCAAGACTGTCTTGAGAAATACAATGAGTGACAAGCGATTGCTCCATTTGGGGGTGTTAAGAGTAGAGTCAAGGGCGAGGGCCATAAATCTTGATTTTGTGGATGTGTTTGCCAAAAGACACAGCAACAGGCGAATAAAGCTGTATTGAAAAGAATGTAGCCTATTAAAGCAGGGATATGAATAGGCTATGAGTAGGCTATAGTAAAATGTATATTGTTGTCCATGATTGTGCTTTTTTGTTTTGTTTTCCATTTTTGGACATATACAGTTGAAGTCAGAAGTTTACATACACTTAGGTTGGAGTCAATAAAACTTGTTTTTCAACCACTCCACAAGTGTCTTGTTAACAAACTATAATTTTGGCAAGTCGGTTGTGCATGACACAAGTAATTTTTCCAACAATTGTTTACACACAGATTATTTCACATATAATTCACTGTCTCACAATTCCAGTGGGTCAGAAGTTTACATACACTAAGTTGACTGTGCCTTTGAACAGCTGGGAAAATTCCAGAAAATTATGTCATGGCGTTAGAAGCTTCTGGCAAGGTAATTGACATCATTTGAGTCAATTGGAGGTGTACCTGTGGATGTATTTCAAGGACTACCTTCAAACTCAGTGCCTCTTTGCTTGACATCATAGGAAAATCAAAAGAAAATCAGCCAAGACCTCAGAAAAATAAATTGTAGACCTCCACAAGTCTGGTTCATCCTTGGGAGCAATTTCCAAACACCTGAAGGTACCACGTTCACCAGTACAAACAAGTGTATGCAAGTATAAACACCATGGGACCACGCTGCCGTCATACCAGGAGAAGGAGACGAATTCTAGAGATGAAGGTACTTTGGTGCAAAAAGTGCAAATCAATCCCAGAACAACAGCAAAGGACCTTGTGAAGATGCTGGAGGAAACAGGTACAAAACTATCTATATCCACAGTAAAATTAGTCCTTTATCAACCTGAAAGGCCGCTGAGCAAGGAAGAAGCCACTGGTCCAAAACCGTCATAAAAAAGCCAGACTACGGTTTGCAACTGCACATGGGGACAAAGATCGTACTTTTTGGAGAAATGTCCTATGGTCTGATGAAACAAAAATAGAACTGTTTGGCCATAATGACCATTGTTATGTTTAGAGGAAAAAGGGGGAGGCTTGCAAGCCGAAGAACACCATCCCAACCGTGAAGCACAGGGGTGGCAGCATCATGGTGTGGTGGTGCTTTGCTGCAGGAGGAATTGGTGCACTTCACAAAATAGATGGCATCATGAGGAAAGAAAATTATGTGGATATATTGAAGCAACATCTCAAGATATCAGTCAGGCAGGAAGTTAAAGCTTGGTCGCAAATGGGTCTTCCAAATGGACAATGACCCCAAGCATACTTCCAAAGTTGTGGCAAAATTACTTAAGGACAACAAAGTCAATGTATTGGAGTGGCCATCACAAAGCCATGACCTCAATCCTATAGAAAATGTGTGGGCAGAAATAAATAATTCTCTCTACTATCATTGTGACATTTCACATTCATAAAATAAAGTGGTGATCCTAACTGACCTAAGACAGAGAATTTTTACTTGGATTAAATGGCAGGAATTGTGAAAAAACTGAGTTTAAATGTATTTGGCTAAGGTGTATGTAAACTTCTGACTTCAACTGTATAATATTTTTGTTTACAAAAAAAGACACAGCAACAGCCGAATAAAGCTGTATTGAAAATAATTGGAGGCCTCTGTGTGATGTTTTTAAACTCAAGTAGGCTTGCTCCCAGTAAATGTTGTGTTCCTTACAATCAATGTGCTCCTTCAAGTTAAAGCTGTATATTTGTATTTTTAAGGAAAGGGACAACTCGCCTATTTGAAGAACAATGAATTGCCTAAACACATTTATACAGATAAATAACACATTTAAACAGGATTGTTGTGGTACTCAAAATGTTAACTGAACCGGTACTAGTCAATGCACATAAGATAAATAGTAACATTAACTGTAAAATAAGAAACCAAAGTATATCAGTATGCGATTCCTTAACTCTCATATTGACATAGTTTTCAACTAGCCTATATACTACAACAGAATTCCTGAGAATTCCTGAATTTCAGTTATGGCTTTGGTTTTGGTGGGCCACCTCGAGATTTTCAGTGGCCCAACCTGGCCACTGCACGTAGCAGTAGCGAAAAACAAATATGGGGATGGGGGGGGGGTCAATGTAAACAGTCCGGGTGGCCATTTAATTAATTGTTCAGCAGTCTTATGGCTAGAAGCTGTTAAGGAGCCTTTTGGTCCTAGAATAGGCGCTCCGGTACCGTTTTCCGTGCAGAAGCCTAAGATCACCATGTGCAATGCCAAGCATCAGCTGGTGGGGTGTAAAGCCATTGGACATTGGAGCAGTGGAAACATGGTCTCTGGAGTGATGGATCACGCTTCACCATCTGGAAATCAGACGGACAAATCTGGTTTTGCCAGAACACTAGCTGCCCCAATGCATAGTGCCAACTGTAAAGTTTGGTGGATGAGGAATAATGATCTGGGGCTGTTTTTCATGGTTCAGGCTAGTCTCCTTAGTTCCAGTGGAGGGAAATCTGAACGCTACAGCATACAATGACATTCTAGACAATTCTGTGCTTCCAACTTTGTAGCAACAGTTTGTGGAAGGCCCTTTCCTGTTTCAGCATGACAATGCCCCCATGCACAAAGCGAGGTCCATACAGGAAATGGTTTGTCGAGATCGGTGTGAAAGAACGTGACTGGCCTGCACAGAGCCCGACCTCAACCCCATCAAATACCTTTGGGATGAATTGGAACGCCAACTAGGAGCCAGGCCTAGTCGCCAAACATCACTAATGCTCTTGGCTGAATGGAAGCAAGTCCCTGCAGCAATGTTCCAACATCTAGTGGAAGGCCTTCCCAGAAGACTGGAGGCTGTTATAGCAGCAAAAGGGGGATCAGCTCCAGATCAATGCCCATGATTTTGGATTGAGATGTTCGACGAGAAGGTGTCCACATACTTTTGGTCATGTAGTGTACCTTTGGCAATTCATATAAACTGACCAGGTAGCAAACTAACACTTCCGTTAGCGATAGGTTACTAACCTTAATGTAGCCTAGTAGGCAACTGAGCGACATGACATTCCAAACCACAAGACGCATGATGAAATGTGTAAAAATCGAACTCTTGAACATGTTGCAATTTGTGTCAAGGCCCAATACGGCAGACTCTTCTTACCTCGGGGTAGTATGAGACCGTTTTCTGGTACCCGTTGTGAGTCTTCTCCCGTGAGTGGCGATGCGCATTGATCGATTGCTTTGGGCGTGTTGAAGTCCTCGTTTTGTCCAGGCTATTTCATCTCAGCCTCCAATACGGGACCTGACACCATTCCTAAAATATCAATGGACTATATATATATATATATATGCGTGTAGACTGAATATACAATACAGCTGTGACCCCGTCCCCTATTTGGAGCGCAACAGAATAATCTTCGCAGCTTGCTTCTTTGCTCGCTGACGGAGGAAAACCCTGTGCGGCTACCAACATGGAACACGGAAACCCCACCCGTCCGTAGTGACGTCACATTTGGAAACTCAAAATGCATTTACTTGGTCTTCACGAAGGGAAACTGATGTCATTATTTTGTTTGTGGAATGAAACCACCTGGAACGTGAACATTATTTTGTGTAGAGGTCCCAAAAATAATTAAAATCCTAAAGATAGTGCTTACCAGTCGATGACGAATTTCATCCAACTTTACAGATTTGTTTACCTTTATTCAACTAGGCAAGTCAGTTAAGATCAAATTCCTCTTTTCATTGCAACAGTGGGTAAACTGCCGTGTTCGGTTACAAGTCCAACGCTCTAACCACTAGGCTACCTGCCACCCCCGAACAAGGCAGTTGATTGAGTGCTGGAGCAATGTACTTGGATTCATGTTCTCAAAGTACATCTCTCAGTGTCTATAATAATTTAGAGATTTTCCTGACCAGGTGATTTACACATTTGACAAGTATGAACATTACCCACTATGCAGGCAAACGCATTATGTTCCATAAAGACAGACACCCACCCAGTATGCAAAGTAAACCATGACTAGCTTCACATTGAGATAATGGCAGTTGAGTGTTACATTAGTAGCAAGTAACATTATAAATGGTAGTAATTAGCACAAAGGGAGGCTACAAAATGATGTCATGATTGTAGAACAGTGTCTTCATTTTATTAGAAGGGTAACATAATCAAAGTCAATTCCAAGATGGCTCCACTTATTCCTCATAGAATGCAGTACATTAAGCTCCCTCATCCTCCAGCAACATTCCAAAATGAAGTACTATAGTACAACATTTCCTCTTTTGTTTCCATTGCCAGGATTGGAGAAGCAGGGATTCAAACAGCTGGGGGAAAAAAAAGAGTCTCAGGTGATTTTAAAGACATGCACACAAACATTTTAACAAAATACTGAGTTTTGGGTCATTCAAAGATGCATGAGGCAGAACTATAGCTACAGTCACAAGTTGCTCTCTTGGACATCTACAGGTCCTTGTGCAACTTAACAATCCAGTCCATCTATAGTGCAATTAGGCTTCCAACATCCATTTCTAAAACTTAGTGTATTACCATTTAACAATCAAACACGTCAGCCGTTAGGCTTCACATAAGTTTAAATTAACACTGAACTACAATGGTGACTTAGCAGTACATTAACAATAATTTTGCCAGTAGAAAACTTGACTACGTGAACTAAAGCAGCATTCAATGCAGTGGCGTCATTGTTTTGATACTTTTAACATTATCAAGTCAAAGCTAGAAAAATTCAAACAGCAAGCCTACTGGCCAATATAGCGTCACATAATACAACAGCTATCGTTTTCCGACGACCCTGAGAACATCATGCAGTCACAGTCAGAGGAGAGAAGTCAGTCTACAGAGAGGGGACAAATCTAGACAGGAAAAAGGAAAGAGCAAAGGAGTCTCCTTTGCCCTTTCCTGTAGCCTAGTCATTTTGTGGAATATACGTCACATCAATAGGAACAAAGTGTTATTGGTTAACAGGAACTAAATGTACATTGTATGACAGGTACTTTGACTATGCTCTAGAAAAGTAGCATGCTTTCACTAACCAAAGCACACAAGCTGTCAAAGTATTAGTCAATAGATTCCTAATGAATTCCTGAGTAGACTTCTGACATTGCACGACATTAGCTATCCCTGCCATCTATCCTGGACTCATTACATTCAGGTGAAATGTAAGTCATTCTTAATCACATCCCTATTCCCTACTGCTTCCTTAATTTAATCCAAGTACAGGGACCATCAATGAAGCTACGTTATATAGACGTGTTATATAGCAAAGTTATCGTTAGTAATTGTGTTATTATTTCTCTTTTCCCTCTGCATTATTGGGAAGGGCCCGTAAGTAAGCATTTCACTGTTAGTCTACACTGGTTTACAAAGAACGTGACAAAGGAACATTTATTTGGATTACCACTGATATGTATACCTGGCCCAAGGGGAAATTACACTCATCTTATACACTCCATTATAACCAGCTAGTCCAGTCTCTGTAGTTTCCAGGAGAAGTCTATTGAAGTCCCAGTAGTGGAGCGTGTTCAAGTACAAGGGAGACACCCCACCACAGAATGAAGAAAGTGGAGAGCAGAGAGACGAAGAAGGGGAGGAGAACGGAGCAGAGACTAGTCCCGAGTGAGAAAGAAAGACTAAAAAGGGAAAGTTAGAAAGCTAGATGATAGGGGCGTGAAGGAGAGACCGAAAAGGAAGTGGGAGCTTAGATGAAGAGCACCAGGTCTTTACAGGTGGCGGCTGTGGCCGAGGAGAAGGCGGCGAGGATGGAGGAGAAGACTACGTCGGGGGACTGGCCAGCGTCGACTGCCTTGTGCAGGCCGCGGGCACTGTAGTATTTGACCAGAGGCACAGTCTGCCCGTGGTAGGCCTCCAGTCGTGAGCGCAGCGTCGGCGCATTGTCGTCGCTGCGGCGCATCAGCGGCTCCCCCGTCACCTGACGATGGACAGAGAGAGGAAACATTTAATGGGTGAAAAGGGCAATTTTGGTTTCTTTCTCTGGTCAGGTCTTTTTCCCCACCCCTTTGAGTTCAGATCTGAAAGACTTGGCTCAATGTCAGAAATATGGTGATGGCGCCCCCTAGACCTCAAGTTGGGAAAATGCATCTGCCATATTAAATTCTCTCCTATCCAGTCTCGTCAGAGCTATGATGAACACAGAAGGGCTTGTGAAGGTTTGGAGCTGTGTCAAATAGTTTCCCCAGCCAGTAGCACTGAGCTACATCTCAAGGTACACCACACACATTACAACCGCTCGTGTATGTTGAAAGCCATCTGTGCTGAGCATCTGAAACAGTCCCATGTGTCTCAGTTGGTAGAGCATTGCAACGATAGGGTTGTGGGTTCAAGTCCCACGTGGGACCAGTACAGAGAAGGGGGAAAAAAAGTATGAGATGTATGCACTGGATAAACATCTCTAAATGACTCAAATGAAACAAGAGCTCAGAGCCATTAGCACAGAAGCACTTGTGAAAGACTGCATGCAAATGAGCCACTGCTTTCCTCAGATTACAAACATAGACACTTGTTAAGTGCATGTTTGACCAAACTTGAACACACGCTTTTGAAGTGCCAGTTGACCAAGAAACACATTTGAACACCAGTTAGCAGATTGGGATATACAATAGAAGTAGGATTTCCAGACTCAGGGAGGGGGACGTCCGTTGAAAAGATACTTACGTCGTCCTTCATTGACTCTTTGGGTGGGTTGAACTCCTCGTGGTAGGAGCGACCACTAGGCTGGTGAATTAGTCTGAGGGGGGAGAGGAGAAGGTTAGTCCTCCACTCACACTGCCCTTGGCCAACTTCAAAGACTTACACTATATCCCACCTTGGCAAAACAAAGAACCCCTTTTTGACATGCTGATGTGACCATTTGAATGGACTACAGGTACATAATTAGTAGTAGTGTCCTCGTAGTGTCCTCAATACAGAGCATTGTTTGTCGTGGATGTGGTATTGCTCTGCAACATTATTTGTCCAACAAAATGGTTGATAATAACTAGCTCAGACCACCGCAGTATATTTGGTCCTACCTGCCACAGATCCTGCGCACCAGTAGGGAGTCGTTGACGGAGAACTCGATCACAGAGTCCAGCTTCTCTGTGCGCTTCTCCAGCAAGCCATCCAGCTAGGAGACAGAGGGAGTCATGAAACATAGGAGAGGAGCAGGGAGGATACAGGTTAATATGCTCAATGGTATAGTGGAGGGTAAACATAGTTCACGCACCACATTCATTTTGCGTGATGTTTACCACTGCTTATGCTTGATTAACATCAAGACAAACTTTTGCTCTGGGGGATTGCCAGCAAAATGGAGTCAGGCACCAACCAATCCTCACCATCTCGGCTTGTTTCACTGTGCGGGGGAATCCATCCAATAGGAACCCCTTCTTACAGGGAGGCGTGTCCAGGTTCTTTTCTATGAGTTCTACCACCATCTCATCACTGACCTATGAGTCATTTGACAGGAGTAAATTCACAGAGTGATGAGCAGTGAAAATAAATGCATAAGAGCACACAATTAGGACAGACGCCCAAGTCAACCGGTCTCTGATTACCACTAAGTTCCAGCACCAGTGACACAAAAGATGAATTCCTATTAAAAAAATTAACACAGAAACATGTTCAGAACTAACATGAAAACACACTACACATCTTACCAGTTTCCCAGCATCCATGGTCTCCTTGAGCCTCTTGCCGAGCACAGAGCCAGACGCCACCATGGCCCTCAGCATGTCCCCCGTGGCCAGATGGCACACACAGTACTGCTCTGCCAACCGAGGAGCCTTGGAGGAGAGGGGGAGAGCGTGGGTATTGGCATCAAGCCTCATGTTATAAGGCCAAAAGGTGTAGCATTTATGTAGTCACTTCGCAAAATCGCAACTCTGAGGAGAAGAGTATGGCCAAACATAGGCGCTTCCCAACCTGGCAAACTACTACAACAGGTGGGAGCCTGTCAAAGCATTAAAGTCGTGCTGAATCGTAAAATGGCTGGCTGTTATATTTTGGGCACAGTCAAAGCGCAACATTCCTTCAGCTACAGAACATAACCTCCACACATGACATGAGACTAATGTCTGAATGTGTGGGGAAGGCATGGGACACTTTTGGAAGAGCAAAAATAAGTGTTGAATAACTAACTTCATAGCACATGCATTACTGTGGTTTTAAGGACATAATCATGTTGCCATTTTGTTTTTACATTTCAATGAGATTCAGGTTGTGCCACAGCAGGGAAAAAAAGACCAAACCCCCAGGAGACTGACTAAATAGTTGGGATCTTCAAAGCTAGACCAAAAAGTATGTGTCTGAAAGTACAGTACTTGTACCAGACTGTGCAAAAAAAAAAAAAAATTAAATAACATGTATTCCGTACACACTGTAGTGTGTGTATATTTACAAGGCTATGCAGCCACTATAGCCATGAGACACATATGGATACAGAACTTAAAGGAAATACAGAAGTCCCCAACTCTGGTCGTGGGAAGCTGCATGGTGTACCAGCTTTTGTTCCAGATCAGCCTAAACACACCTGACATAATTACCTCTAACAAAACCCTGGACAAGCGGTTGCTCTCCTGTACCACATACCCCCAGAAATTAAAATAAGAACCACATTGAGCTTTTTGACAGGGAAGTCAAGCGGTAACACGTTCTCATTGAACCTGGTTAGATCAAGTGAAAGCAGTTGGCGATGGCCAGCTGGAGAGTATGATTAGCATACAGTCCCTAATGTGACGTTGAAAGGGCCCTCTTATCTTTAAGAGACTCTTCACACAAACGGTTGGCATGCGACTCGAGACGAGTACCACATTGTGAGCTTGCAACACCTTGGCAAACAGTCAAATTTGCCAGCACCAGATAGTGGGAGCCAAGAGGGAATTAGTTTCATTCCAAAGGACAGACGCTCATAACTGGTTAGCGAGCTAGCTACAACTTTTATGATACTTCCTTATTCGTCTGATCTAGCTACCCAATTCATTACACACGACTTAGTCAAGCCAGCACCAGATAGTGGGAGAGATAGCCATCTATGCAAGCCAATTCAGAATGAACTTCAGGACAGGGTGTATGAAGTTAGTTGGTTGACAGTGTCGGCCAAGCGGTATCCCATTCCTACACTTCCTTGGCAAGTTAGCATAACTCACTCACCTGTGTTCCTTTCCCAGCACCAGGGGGTCCAAGCAGGATTGCCCGAATTCCCTTTTTTACGTCGGAGACAGCTTCATTCCGTTGCGTGCTGGGGGCCATGTTCACTTCAGTCGTCCTTGTACCACTTTTATTATCTGCCAACTCGTCCAAGAAAGGAAGTGTCCCCGCCCTCTTCCTGGATGACCCTCTCTTTATCAGAAAATACTTCCACCTCATTGGCCATTAGATGGCTCAGTCAAGCGTCCTACACACCGATTTGCTGAAATAGTAAGTTTCTTGATATAACATCCGGGTTTTGCATATGCAATTATGAATCTTCTTTGGTCAGGGACCATCAAAATGAAAATGAACATTGTTATTAGTTACATAATCCTCTATCAGTATTATTATTATTATTTGTTAATTGTTATTATACTTAGAATTATGAATGAATAATTATTATTATTATTATTTCATCTGTCGGGAAGTATTACAAGTACTGCATGATGTGTCCAGAGATGGCAGAAGAGGCTCAGAGACTGTTCTTAACCACTGCCAATATGTAGTTGCTTTTTGTGCGATTTTCAGCTGCAATGGTTTCACATAGGTGGGTGCTACATGTTCGGCAATGAAGGACTAGTACCCACTGTAATATTCATGTGTAAACATACTGAATTGTAATTGGATGCATTTCAATTTAAATTAGTTGTTTGTTTTGCTTTTTATGTGCTTTGAGATTATTTTCTGTAATGAAAAGCGCTATACAAGTTAAATAAATTCTTATTATTATTAACATTGTTATTTGTGTCTAAATAGGCGTTTGCTCACTCTATAATGAAATGAATGAGTAGTCAAATGGTAGGAAACTATTAGCTGTGGAAATGATTCAATCGTGTTCAATGCCCATCTGGCTACTACAGTTTAAAAGTCTAAACGGGATCATTGGGACATCCCAACTCTGATGTCAGCCCATTAAAAATTCAATTTAAATGGTTATGTTAAGGTTTAGGGTTAAGTAGGGGTTATGGTTATGGATAGGGTAGGGGTTAAGGTTAGAGTTTAGGGTAGGGATGTCCCAAGGATCCCTAATAGCACAAACACTGTTTATGCACACTACACTGGGAGATCAGTCATTACATTATCAAATTCATATCCAATTAAGACAGGGCTGATTAGATGGTAAAGATGGAATGACGGATTAGATGGAAAGACAGAGTTGTCATAATGTCCACACAGTGTCCACAGTGTATCTTCATCATGTCATCGAGGTACCAGTCCAGGACATTTGACTTGAGGAAATGTTCGCACCAAACTTGATATTCTTATTTTGTCTCTAATGAGCAAGCATTAATGTAGATACTTTTAACGCGGTAATAAAATATAAATGGCACATCTGTCTTTGTAGGCAAACCCCTAATTAAAGGTTGCTCAAATAATCATTTTCCAACTAATAAGAAAACCAACAGACTTCTAATAAAACCACAGTAGTTATCTAAACTAAGAGCTTTTAGAAGCAAACAAGAGAAACATACTATTAATCAAACAAATAAGATTCCAATGTCTCATGTAGTTCAGCTACATGTCAATGAGAGATTGAACGGTGTGAATGTAATGGATGACCAATGATAGGAGTAGGACTACCATTTATTAATTAATAGTGATAGCTAACATATTAGTTTGTTGGTTGAGAATGAATGAAACAGAGAAAGAGAAGTGTCATTGCGAAACTGTTTTGCTGCTGTTTTCAACATCTTCATTCGCTCAGTTCCCATCACACAGAAGAAATTTCTATTTTGGATTGATGTAAATACGTGCCTGGTAGCAGTGTTGAGGATCAGTGACCACCTCGCCCCACTGAAAGACAGACAATTGCAATAGCTAATTATGTCTGAAGGAATAGTCTACGCTGATGTAAAGTTCAAAAAGCAACAAAGGACTGAAGGAAAAAATTGTGGTATGTTCTAAACTAAAATCTGTCACCAAAAAATGTTTGTTTATATGCTCAGGATGTGAAGAATGTTCAACAAAAAGCTTCTACCTGCATAAATATCTATCTAATGTTAAAGAGGCAATCTGCGATTGGTAAATCCATTTTAAGACTTTTATATAAATTATATATAGACATTTGTTCTTGAAGAATATTACTTCTAAATGCCTCATGAGCTTAGTTCAACTGTATTAGCCCATCAGAACCCCAAATGTAAGCTTGTTGTACTACATTGTTTGTACACAATGTAATTGTAAACAAACACTGTATATCTTCAAAACATGGTTAAAGCTATAATTTTTATCTCATGGTCATCCAGCCCCACCTCTCAGAGACGAGTACCACATTCTCAATTTCCAGATTATTCTGGAATTATATTAATACCGTATTGACTTTATTTGACAACGCATATTGTTAATTTATTTCAAAACATGTTCACTAAGACAAAAATGACTTCCCACTGGGCACAGATGACAGTTCAACGTCTAGTTTTGATTTACATTTGGTTTAGTTGTCAACTAACCGTGTCATTGGGTTTAGGTTAAAAGTTGGGTTAAAAAGAGACAAAATGCCCTCACATTGATGACTTTTTGCAAATCCAATCAGTTTTCCACGTTCATTTAATGTCATCACACTGACTTTTTTGGTTGAAATGACGTGGAAACAACATTGATTCAACCCGTTTTTGCCCAGTGGGTTACATCACAAAGAGATATTAGTGATTTCAATTACTACTTTGTAGGTATATTAAAACGGTTTTCAAGAAACCTATTTTTAGCCGGTTGGCATAAACATTTTTAAGCAGGCCTCATGCTTTATCGGTGATCTGTGCCAATTCTTTTACATTAACAAATTGAGTGTCAAAAATGCTTGTTCTTGAACAGCCAATGTGATGAGAGGAGTTTTGTCTTATTCTCACACTTTCATGGTTACATTTCAGCAACAGCATCCACAGTGAATGATACCACACACTCTGAAATTTCCAGAACCAGGCGCAACCAGCCATCTATCGACCCTAATGGTAAGTGTGTGTGGGTGTGTGGGTGAGTGCCTGCGTGTGTTATTACGTGTGTGTGCGTGAGTGTGGTGAATGTGTGCGTGGTTGTGTGGGTCAGATGAAGTCCGTGCAAATTTCAAGCAAGGCAAAAAAATGAGGACATTTTCTTTCAGAAAACCACATATGGGTGAGAAAAAGAGTTGACAGCATGCAGAACAGAATCTAATTTAGATTTTTCATCATACTTGTCTCCATAGCCTCAAAAACCATGTTCCTTGTTCCACGAATCATACATTTTCTTC